>NW_028261386.1:127798064-127966814 GCF_051295495.1 Thamnophis sirtalis
GCCCTCCCCTGAGCGGTCACCAACCGGCATTGCCCGGTCGACGGGACCCGGAGGAGGCCCAGCCTGTGAGATCTTATGGGTCATTGGGAGGTATGTGGCAGGAGGCGGTCCCGCAAGTATCCAGGTCCCAAGCCATGTAGGGCTTTAAAGGTCATGACCAGAACCTTGAAGCATGTCCGGAGACCGATGGGAAGCCAGTGCAGCTCACGGAGGATAGGTGTAACATGGGTGTATCTAGGTACACCCGATATCGCTCACGCAGCTGCATTCTGGACCAACTGTAGTCTCTAAACACTCTTCAAGGGCAGTCCCATGTAAAGCGCATTGCAGTAATCAAGCCTAGAGGTGACGAGAGGGCATGAGTGACCATTTGAAGTGCCTCCCGGTCCCGGTCTATAATTGCTAGTCAGGATGAGACAGCAGACCCTGTTTTTCAAATTCAAATCAACTCACCCTTTGGAGAGAAGGAGAGGTAAACAGATATGATAAATAAATGCATAAAAATATGTCTCTCTCTGAGCTTGCAAGGCCAAACAGGCATTTATTTACTGTAAGCGTATAAGTTCCTTCTCCGACATTTCTCCCATTGAAGTTGCGGAGGCCAAGCAAACAGTGGCAATCCAAGATACTCATCCTCAAATCCTCAACAATAGAGTAATAAATGTGTGGAGCATCCTACCCAGTCCTGTTGTTAGTTCCTCTAACCTTCACACCTTTTACCTTAAGCTGTCTACCATGAACCTTACTCATTTCTTAAGAGGTCCCTAAGGGGGCATGCATAAGCACACCAGCATGCCTACCGTCCCTGTACTACTATATTACTACTACATTTATATGTACTCTTTCTATGTGTTTATGGCTATGTTTTGCTTATTTATATCCATTTATCTGCGCCATTTTTTCATGTATTTTCATACTTGTTTCCTTGTACTTGTTTTTTTATTTTTCTTATTTTATTGAATTTTTTTAAAAAAGGTTTTTACAAATATTTACCTCCCCTCCCCCACCCAAACCCAACTCCCCCAACCTTCCCCCCCCCCCGACTTCCCAGAACAAATACAGGGTATAAATCTTTAACAAAGATGTTCTAAAACAAACTTAAAGAAAGTTAGTATCATCTTTCATTTGAGCTTTAACTCCTCTTTTGTTAGGCTAACTCTGAACAGATTATATCGTTCCTTGCTTCTTCAGTCATAAACTACCTGGAATTTCTTAGTCCCATATTTATTTTGAATATAGTCAATCCATCTTCTCCACTCCAGTTTATATTTCTCATCTGAGTGGTCCTGAAGATGTGCTGATACTTTAGCCATGTCTGCTAAATTTGTTACTTTTAATGTCCATCCTTGAATAGTAGGCAAATCTCCCTTCTTCCAGTATTGCGCCACCAACAGTCTTGCTGCCATTATTAAGTACAAAATCAAGTTAGTCTCTAAAACCGTACAATCAGTAGTTATACCTAACAGGAATAACTGAGGGATAAACTTTATCCTTTTTTAAAGAACATTTTGCATAATCCACCATATTTTTATCCAAAATGCTTTAACCTAAAGCATTTCCTTGTACTTGTTGATAGATAAATAAATAAAGTAAGTAAGTAATTGGGCTGGCTATAGATGGGCACATATCAATGCAGGAGAAGAAGCTGAAATTAAATCCAGATGAGAGAAGGGTGCTATTGCTAAGGAAATACCTGGATTTGCAGGGAAGGAAAGTTTTGCATGGGTTTCCACTCCTCCAGAGGGAACAGCTTTGGGATCCGGAAGTGCTTCTTGAACCCCACCAGCTGTCACTGGATTTGCAGCCAGTGATTGTGGCAAAGAGCACAATTGCATGGGCATAATTAGTGTATAGATGATGATGATCAGAGGTGGGTTCCTACCAGTTCGCACCTATTCGGTAGAACCGGTTCATCAAATCTCCCCAACCGGTTAGAAGAGGTTCCACTAGTGGACCCGGAAAGCAGGCCACACCTACAGAAGAGATTCCAAACTTTTTTGAAACCCACCACTGGAGGAGAGAGATACACAGAAAGAGAGAGAGAGATAGACAGACAGACAGACAGACAGACAGACACACACACACACACACACACACAATCACATAGAGAGAGACACAGAGGGAGGGAGGGGGAGAGAGGCAAAGAGCCACAGAGAGAGAGAGAGAGACAGACAGACAGACAGACAGACTCACAGAGAGAGAAAGAGAAAGAAAGAAAGAAAGAAAGAAAAAGTGAGAGAGAGATGAAAGGAAAAAAGGGACAGAGAGACAAAAGGAAGAAGAGAGAGAGAACGAGAACGAGAACGAGAACACATGGCCGGCAAGCCACTCCCACAGAGGAGGCCACACCCACAGAGTTGAAATTTTTTTGAAACCCACCACTGATGATGATGATGATGCAACACAAGAAAACAACCAAGCTCAGACAGCAAGAAGGACCCTTTATTTCAATCCTTGAGCTGCAAATATTTTCCTTCATTAATTACAATGGTCCTGAACTTATTATGACAATTGTCAGCATCTTATTAGTAGCCTGCTTTATCCACTGCATCACGCTCAACGTGTGGTTTTCCTTGAAAATTATTCAGACATTGGCCTGGGTCCAGTTTAGCAATATAAAGTATATAAAAAAAGAAGAGTTCTTGTGGGTTTTCCCAAAGGTGCTTTTTCAGGAGGCAAATGGACTTTCCTGTTATTTCTTGGAAGACATTTCGCTTCTCATCCAAGAAGCTTCTTCAGCTCTGACTGGATGGTGGGAAATGGAAGGATCACTATCCAGTCAGAGCGGAAGAAGCTTCTTGGATGAGAAGTGAAACCTCTTCCAAGAAAAAACAAGGAAGTCCCGTTGCCTCCTGAAAAAGCACCTTTGGGACAACCATGAACTGGATGACTGAGAAGCTCTATAGCCATCTTGCGGATTTATTCCATTAGTTGTTGCTGACTGCTGGGGGTGGCACTCATCTCCTCTTAAGGTCGTTGAGCCAGTGCTGTAGGAAGATGTTTCCATGGTCACCTGGCCAGCATTATATTGCAGAACGCTGTTTCCTCCCCACTGAAGTGGTACTTATTTATCTATTCATATTTGCATGCTTTTGAACTGCTAGGTGGATGGGAGCGAGGCAAAGATGGTGCTCACCCTGTTGCTTGATGGTCCGGTCTTGAACTTATCCTGCCAGCCAACAAGCCCAGCATCTTAATCATTGAGCTATCACACTACTCAAATGCAAGGTATAGAAATCTGTTCTGACCCCCCTCGTTCCATACCAAAGCACACTCCGAGCCAGAGATAAATTACGGCATTTAATTAACAGACAAACAGGTCCTTGGCAGCAACCCAGCACAGACAAGCTTGGGCAGCAATAAACATAGATAAGGCTTGGCAGCAATCCAGCCTGCCAAGCTCATACAAAGTTCTCCGACATTCGATTCTGTGTTGATTTCTGCAAAGAGGGGCACGTGCACAAGTAGCCTTTTTATAGTCTGGAGAGGAGCCTAATGACCACCAGCTGAGTGCAATCACCCCCTGTAATTGCATAATTGTTCCTGATGCCTATTAGCTCTTCGATGGCGTGCATCCAGGAACAACTCACTGCTGGCTTCTGGATCACTCTCCCTTGTCTCCTCCCCACTGGTCCAAGGCTCAGGTGCCTCCTGGTAGCCAACCAGCCTCTCTGTGCCCTGCTCGGAGTCAGAACCCTGTCCAGGGTCCTCCACATCCTCCAGAGCCGACTCATAGGGTCCCTCGCTGTCGGAGTCTGGTGGCAGCTCCAACGGCTCCTGCTGGGCCACAACAGAAATCATAAAATACTAGTTCTATGAAAGACTAGTTCTGACTTTGTCAATTCCCTCTTACCACTTTTCAAGGTATTATTTTAAATGCTTAAGCCCGATGGTCTGAAAGAACGCCAGCCCTAAAATGAACCCCACCAAGACAGAGGTCTGGCTATTGGGCAGGAAAAATCTTTTTTCCTCCCCTTTTCTGGGATGGTATTCTCTTGCTTTTAATTTTCTTAGGTTTTATAATTTGTGCTTTCTATTATCGGTGTAAGCCACCTTTAATGCTTATATAGTCAAAAAAGTATGTTCTATATTTAATTCAGATGATTGGATGTTCCTATGGGAAGGAGTAAGCCATCCAAATACTTCCATACTTTTGCTTAAGGAAACTATGCAGGCCTGTTCATAAAGTCACTGACATTTCAGTTTGACTTAAGTACATGCTACCCAGTGGTGGGTTTCAAAAATTGTTCGAACCTACTCTGTGGGTGTGGCCTCCTTTGTGGGAGTGGCTTGCCGGCCATGTGACCGGATGGGAGTGGCTTGCCACCCATGTGACCGGATATGAAGATGCCGACGACAATTGTCAGAACCACCTTAAATTACCCCACACACAGCACTGGCATGCATAAGAATATGATGTAAACTTGTTTTTTAAAAGGCATCTTTGGTTTGCGTTAAAACAACTTCAACACACGCAATGTTCTGATTGCACCACAAACGCAGTAGTCATCCTTACCTGTCACAGAGGCACTGAGTTTTATAAATAGGAGCACGATAGTGTAGAATAATCATATCCAAGGACCAGTGGTGGGTTTCAAAAAATTTTGGAACCTCTTCTGTAGGTGTGGCCTGCTTTCCGGGTCCACTGGTGGAACCTCTTCTAACCGGTTCGGTAGATTTGACGAACCGGTTCTACCGAATAGGTGCGAACTGGTAGGAACCCACCTCTGATGCTACCCTTTAATATTTCTTTAAAAACAAATGGTTAGCCCAATGTATTGAAAAGAAAAAAAAATCAATTTGATGCATAGCTCACATATTTTGCTTAACATATATTTAAGCATGAGATTTAGATAAACTACAGTACAGTCCTTAACGCTTGCTTCAGAATATGATCCTAGGAATATAATTAAATCCATGTTCCTATAATCCATTTGCCTGATTTCCTTAGGACACAGTACTGAGTCAGAAAGTAGCTCCCTCCAGAATTGGTCCATTGTTGTCTGTCTGTTTAAAGCAGCTCAACTCCCAGAATTCCCCAACCAGCATGAAGGGAGTTGAAGTCCACAAGTTTTAAAGTTGGAACACCATTGCTCTAGAGCAGAGGTGGGTTCCTACCAGTTCGCACCAGTTCAGTAGAACTGGTTCGTCAAATCTACTGAACCAGTAAGAAGAGGTTCCACCAGTGGACCTGGAAAGCAGGCCACACCTACAGAAGAGGTTCCAAAAAATTTTGAAAGCCACCACTGACACACACACACAGACACAGACAGACTCACACAGAGAGAGAAAGAGAAAGAAAGGAAGAAATAAAAAAGGTAAAAAATAAAAAAGAAAGAAAAAGTGAGAGAGAGATGAAAGAAAAAAAGGAAAAAGGGACAGAGAGACAAAAGGAAGGGGAGAGAGAGAGAGAGAGAGAGAGAACACACACATGGCCAGCAAGCCACTCCCACCAGGTCACATGGCTGGCAAGCCACTCCCACAAAGAAGACCACACCCACAGAGTAGGTTCAAATTTTTTTTGAAACCCACCACTGCTCTAGAGGTTCTAAACCTATATGGAAAAATATTGACAAATTAGCAGAAGTAAAAAAAAACAAACAACCCACAAAAATGTGATTTAAAAAAACAAAAACAATGATTTCACAATTTTAAATCCCAAGGATACCTTCTCATCAGGAACCACTTATGCAATTTGCTTTTGAGTTTGCTCCCCTTAGAAGTTAAGTCCTGTTAGTATTTTAATTTCATTCTGGTTCCATCTTCTTGGTATCTTGTGAGAGAATCTGGAAAGTGGGGAACTCCAAATGATTCATGTTGATAGATAATTTTAATTTTCATGAAATCAGGAAATCCTGTTAGAGGTCAAAAGACATTGTTTTTTTACTGTACACATTTTCTATATACTGCCTTTTTCATGTGGATGCTTAATTTTATGAATTCTATAGATTGAAGGCACTACGCTCTTCACAAATGGTAGTGTGGACCTATATTGCCTATTTGCATAAAATGAAAACATGACATCATTTCAAAACATAGTTTTAAGTCTCTGTGTGACTGTTTTGTCACTGCACTAATAGCCAATTTAATTCACTTAATCTACTAAGCACTGATTACTCCAACATTGTGGAACTAAGTAAATTAAGCAATTAGAGATTGCATTTTATATTTGTAGCAGTGTTTCATCATAGTGAAAAACATGTTACAACTAATGTGACTCTGGACTGAGCATGCTTGTTTAACCATAACATGGCCTAGCCAGAAGTGGGAATTCTCAGTGTTGCAGTTCAAATACATTTAAGCATACTCACGTGTTATTAAATCCTATTAGAACCAGTGGAATGCATTTGTAACTAAATAGTTAGAATATTTTTAAATCCAGGATGCTAGTCATATGAATGTTCCAAAGAAGCCTCAGTTCTCTGACCATCTGTAACGCTGTGTGAAAATGACCTTGACAGCCAGGAGGAAGAATCACAGCTTAGTGGTCTAAGAGGTAAAGGGTCCTCTTGCACGTATGTGCTAGTTGTTCCCAACTCTAGGAGGGCGGTGCTAATCTCCGTTTCTAAGCCGAAGAGCCAGTGCTATCCGAAGACGTCTCCATGGTCATGTGGCCGGCATGACTAAATGCCAAAGGCACACGGAACGCTGTTACCTTCCCACCAAAGGTGGTTCCTATTTTTCTACTTGCATTTTTACATGCTTTCAAACTGCTAGGTTGGCAGAAGCTGGGACAAGTAACAGGAGCTCACTCTGTTATGCGGTGCTAGAGATTCGAACTGCCAACCTTTCTGATCGACAAGCTCAGCGTCTTAGCCACTGAGCCACCACATCTCTTATTTAGTGGTCTACTTTATTTAGTTTAGTTTACTAAACAGAATTTGAGTCCAAAGCAGGAAGGGTAGAAAAGTATCTCAGAAGAGGCCCTTCCTAGTTTTTAAGAGAGGAAAAGTGAGGATTACTGTAGACTTGCAAGTTTCTCTTGATGTAATTGTCAGGCCTGCAATTATATTCTTTTTAGAATTTTGGCCTGCCACACTTTCTCTTATTTCATTATGCTGTTTCATTAGTATAGTTGATGGGAGGGGGAATAGACAGGAGTAGGATTGTGGAATGTATTGTTATCATTCTTTTCTAGAAGCCAAGGTTGTCTTTTGTCTCCACACTTTTACACCTGAACGGAAGCAGCTGGGTGGAGACGCCAGCGTGGAAGAAGAAGATTGGACCATGTGATGGATTGTGTGTGTGGGGACAAGATCATGAACTTTTAACTGGGCGGAATTCTGATGTCATTTCCAGAATTGGGATTAACACAGATGTGCTAAAATGTCTGCTTTATTAAATTGGAACTTTAAGGATCATTTTGCCTTGGACTCTGATTTAATTCTACATGATATTTGGAACACTGACATTAATCTTACCATAAAGACAGTAGTCATTATTGTATTTTTTGATTGGGCTGCCCCAAAAGGCTAACACTGAGATAACATTCACATTTTTTTTTTGTTTATCACAAGCATTTTTAAAAGAAAAGTTATTATGGATGCAACTTTCTGCATTTTTGCTTCCAGGGAGCCAATCTTACATACAAACTTGTTTTTTCCAGCAGATATTTGGCTGAATATAGGATGCTGATATAATGTAGCCACATGAATAGAAGACAGGCTAAGCATTCCAAATTTTAGAATGCTAGAACATGACTTAAGTCATAACTTAAAGTACATTGCATAGAGTGACAGGGGCGAAAAGGAACAGAGAACATCCTACAATTAGATGATGGCTTAGCTATGCATTAAGGCCTTCTGACAAATAAAACCATTGTTGATAAATTGATTGAATGTACTAATGATCTGGGTTGTATCATTTTTTAAAAAGATTTTTATTAACAAACATGTAAAATACACACACACACACACAAATTAGACGTACACCACATTTATACAATACAATACGAACAGGAACTTCCTGTTTTTTATCTTAGCAATCATCAATCGATATCGCTCACATTATATTATTTCCCTTCTATCGTATTTCATTTACATTTCACCATTCTTAACCCTCTTATTTTACTCATAACTATTATTTTTGAGTGTTGTTATATTCTTTCATTGATTTTTGTTTCTTTCCTCCATCCACCTATACCATTTATCCTATATCTGGTAGAATTCTGATTCTTTCTTTCCCTGTATTTCTTTCGTTAGTTTATCTATTTCGGCACAGCCCATAACTTTTCTTATTATTTCATCTTCATTTGGGGTTAGTTTGTTTTTTCATTTCTGGGCAAAGGCGATCCTTGCTGCTGTAAGTATATGTAGCATTAAATATTGGCTTTCTTTTTTGTATTTCACCGGCATAATTCGTAATAATTTCCATTCTATTTTAACCCCTGTTATTGCCTCCAGCCAATTTTTGATCCTTTTCCAAAATATTTTTGCCTCCTCACAGGTCCACCATAAATTATAATATGTTCCATGTATTGATTCACATTTCCAGCATTTTGGGGAGGTATTTGTTGAGATTTTAGCTAACCTTGATGGTGCCAGGTGCCATCTGTAAAACATTTTGTATTGGGGTGTATCATTTTTATTGCTTGCTGGATTGTACAAGAAGGAGAATTTTCTGTCCCCAAGAAAAAGAAATGACCTGTATATAGCAGTTAGACTTATATACCGCTTCATAGGGCTTTCAGCCCCCTCTAAGCGGTTTACAGAGTCAGCATATTGCCCCCAACAACAATCCAGGTCCTCATTTTACCCACCTCGGAAGGATGGAAGGCTGAGTCAACCCTGAGCCGGTGAGATTTGAACAGCCGAACTGCAGAACTGCAGTCAGCTGAAGTAGCCTGCAGTGCTGCATTTAACCACTGCGCCACCTCGGCTATATGAAGTTGTTGTGTCAAGAAGATGGATTTACCGCATAGAAAGAGCATATATAACGAGGCAAAATCCACCACTGGGTTTTATGTAAAGTAGGGAAGTAGCTTTAGGGTAAAGCCTTTACCGCTGAAATTGTTTGTCTGTGGAAGAACTGACTTTGAACATGAGCTTGCACGAGAGCCAGTTTGATATAGTGATTCAGGCATCAGGCTAGAATTGGGAAGCCATGAGTTCTAGTCCTGCCTTGGGCACGAAGCCATCTGGGTGCTTCTTGGCTCAATCTCTGTCTCTCAGCCTTAGGAATCTGGCAATGCCAAACCACTTCTTGGTGAGAAAACTGCTGGGAATCATCAGAAGAATAATCCTGTATACTGCAAAATTAGTCACTTAAGGAACTTAAGACTGGACTACTGCAATGCGCTCTACATGGGGCAGCCCTTGAAGAGTATTCGGAGACTTCAACTCGTCCAGAATGCAGCCGCGCGAGCGATTGTGGGTGCACCTCGGTACACCCACATTACACCTATCCTCCACGAGCTGCACTGGCTACCGATCAGTCTCCGGATACGCTTCAAAGTGCTAGTCGTAACTTATAAAGCCCTTCATGGTATTGAATCTGGGTACTTGAGAGACCGCCTGCTGCCAATTACCTCCAAAAGACCCATTAGATCACACAGGGTTGGCCTTCTCCGGGTTCCGTCTACTAGCCAATGCCACCTGGCTACTACCCGGGGGAAGGCCTTCTCTGTGGCATCTCCGGCCCTCTGGAACGAACTCCCCGCAGGGATTCGGACCCTCACCTCTCTCCAGGCCTTCCGAAAAGCCGTCAAAACCTGGCTTTGCCGGCAGGCCTGGGGTTGATGAGTTCCCCTCCCCTCTCGACTTGTGTGGTTGTGTGATTCTTGCTTATTTTAATTATTTGTATTTTGTTCTATGTTCCCCTTTTCCCCTTTTGAGTTGTTCGCCGCCCTGAGTCCCTCCCGGAGAAGGGCCGCATACAAATAATAAAATTCAATTCAATTCAATTCAATTCAACTTTCAGGAAGTGAAACAGCTGCTTGTAGTCCTACTTTTAAAGGAAAGATCTATCTGGAGCCTCTGGAATCAAGAACTTCGGGGTGCACCCCAGATTTGGTCTTTGGAGGCTGGCAGTTCTGTTTTCATTTGGTGGGCTGTTGATAGGATGGAATGATTGAATGTTGTATCTGTAATTGTTTCAACATATCTAGAGAGCCCCAGGTGCTAATCAAACAAATAAACTTTTTACTTTTCCCCCCCCTCTTTCTCAATACCAAGTGAAATAAAGTGGCAGAGAGAGAAAGGGAGGGAGAGAAGCTAAAGGCACCCACACATTAATGGTTTGTCTCCCTTGAGCTTTTCATAATGTAGTAGTTGCTGTGAAACATGATCGAAGCTAGTGTGTGAGAGATTATTGGCTAGATTAAACTCTGGGGAGTACTGGGAGTACAGAGCCTGAACGTGTTTACAGAATGCGCTTAAAACTCAATATAAATAGGCCAGAGGTGGGTTCCTACCAGTTCGCACCTATTCGGTAGAACCGGTTCGTAAAATCTACCGAACCGGTTAGAAGAGGTTCCACCAGTGGACCCGAAAAGCAGGCCACACCTACAGAAGAGGTTCCCAAAATTTTTGAAACCCACCACTGGTCCTTGGATATGATTATTCTACACTATCATGCTCCTATTTATAAAACTCAGTGCCTCTGTGAAAGGTAAGGATGACTACTGCGTTTCTGGTGCAATCAGAACATTGCGTGTGTTGAAGTTGTTTTAACGCAAACCAAAGATGCCTTTTAAAAAACAAGTTTACATCCTATTCTTATGCATGCCAGTGCTGTGTGTGAGGTAATTTAAGGTGGTTCTGACAAGTGTCATCGGCATCTTCATATCCGATAACATGGGCGGCAAGCCACTCCTATCCGGTCACATGGGTGGCAAGCCACCCCCACAAAGGAGGCCACACCCACAGAGTAGGTTCAAACAATTTTTGAAACCCACCACTGAAATAGGCCAACCATATCTTTGGCAGACAGAAATCCTGATGGCCATTAGTTGGCAGTAAATATGGCTTTCTTGCAGCCTGGCATACAATAATTTATGAATGGTACTGCCGCTCATGTGTTTAATTCCACAAATCACGCTGGTTTCTGTCCTTCAGCAAAACTGATAGCTATCATGCTAGAATCTGATTCTAGCTATCTGGTGGTTAGAAACGGAGAATAGCTATAAAAATATTTACATATTTTTTTCCCCTTCCTCTTCTTCACCAGAAACAGATCCACCTACACTACAGCAAGATAATTTGAGTAAGCAGATTTGAAAACATGTCCCTAATTAATATCCCCCGCTATATTCCCTGACAGGAAAAAAAAATCGCTGTTTCTTGGAAGAAGGACTCAGGAATTAGAATATTCCTCACAACACAACTCTGCCGAATAACACACAAACACTGTGTCCGCGGGGAAAGCTAGTGCCAAGAGGACTGGTAGGACATTTTGCTCCCATAGGCCTGCGTTGCCATGGTAGCATCCAAACACAAACATAGAAGTCACACCAGCCTTGACACCTTCCTGGACCGCACATGATGCTACAAGTAGAAACGGAGCAATGGAAATAAATACAGGAGGTGAACTCCATCATAGCACCTGGCTTTTCAGAGACTAAATCGTAAGATGACAGGTCTGTTCTGCATCAAGCGCATGGACAACAACCAGATAATAGAAGGGAAGCACTGAAGAACGCCTGCTTGGCAGAACAAAATAAAACTTCCAGTCCCCTCTGCCTCCTTATATAACTGTCTGTGTTTTCCTTAGTTGGGCATTAAAAGTGATCCACAGCATAGGACATTATTTTAACCCCATTCAATTCAATTCAATTTATTAGATTTATAGGCCGCCCAATCCCGGAGGACTCCGGGTGGCTTACAAAGAACAAGAAAACAAAACAAAATAAAAAATAATTTAAAAATTCACCAACACGCATACATTCTGATCGGGGCTGGACCCTACATAATAAGGTCAACAGCCCCAGGCCTGCCAGAACAGCCAGGTTTTAGATTTAGATTTTAGATTTTATTTATTATTTATAGGCCGCCCTTTTCCCTGAGGGGACTCAGGGCGGCTTACAATTCATGGGAGGGGAAGTGCAAGACAAAACATAAGACAGTACGTGAATAAAAAAATAAACAATAAAAAACAACTTTCATTCAACATTCGGGTGGGGCGGATTAAAAACTTATCCCCAGGCCTGACGGGATAGCCAGATCTTAAGGGCTGTGCGGAAGGTCTGGACGGTGGTGAGGGTGCGAATCTCCACGGGGAGATCGTTCCAAAGGGTCGGAGCTACTACTGAAAAGGCTCTCCTCCGCGTAGTCGCCAGTCGGCACTGACTGGCGGATGGAACTCGGAGGAGGCCTAATCTGTGCGATCTAATAGGTCGAAGGGAGGTAATCGGCAGGAGGCGGTCTCTCTTTTAACAGCTTTTCTGAAGGCCATGAGGGAGAGTGAGGTCCGTACCTCTGGGGGTAGCTGATTCCACAGGGTCGGAGCAGCCACAGAGAAGGTTCTCCTCCGAGGCCCTGCCAGCCAGCACTGTCCGGCTGACGGCGTCCTAAGGAGGCCCACCCCGTGGGATCTTATCGGCCGTTGGGAGGTATGTGGCAGTAGGCGGTCTCGTAAATACGCTGGTCCTGAGCCATGTAGGGCTTTAAAGGTAATGACCAACACCTTGAATTGCGTTCGGAGACCAATTGGCAGCCAGTGCAGCTCGCGGAGGATAGGTGTAATATGGGTGTATCTCGGTACACCCAACATCGCTTGTGCGGCTGCATTTTGGACTAGCTGTAGTCTCCGAACGCTTTTCAGGGGTAGCCCCATGTAGAGCGCATTGCAATAATTGTCAAGATCCTATTTAAAGCACCAGCTAACCTATTGGCAACATCTGCTTGACACCTCAAGCTCTGATTGTTTCAGTTGAGGAGAACTCAACTTTAGTTTAGTTTAAATTGAGTTTTAAGTTGAGGGAGCTTGTAGATTAGGCGTTGCAGAACTACAGGTTTTAAGAGCCTCAATTAGAACAGCCAAAGGAAAGAATGCTGGGAGTTGCAGTGGTGTAAAAATGGGAGGTGCTTCGGTTTCTCACCTCAGGACTAACACCTGGGAACCCTTGACAGCGAAAGGAATGCATTAAAGTATCAGGCAACTCAATCTTTTCCTACTACACAGCTAGATTTTGCATTTTTACTTAGCCAGGAGTTGTTTTTTATTGTGGCTTATTGTTTAAACAATAGTACTAGCACTTAGACTCGTATACTGCTCTATAGTGCTTTGCAGCAGTCTCTGAGCAGTTTAGAAATGTCATCATATTGCCCCCAACAATATGAATTCTCATTTTACCACAACGTAAGGATGGAAGGCTGAGTAAACCTTGAGCCAGTCAGGATTGAACTCCTGGCTGCGGGCTGAGTTTTAGCTGCCATATTGCACTTTAACCATTGCGCTACCAGGGCTCCACTTAAGCCACAGTTGACTATATTTGCATAATAGTGCAGAGTTGCAAAAATACAGATACCTACTAGATGATAAAGATAGAAATAAATTATTGGCACTTAATGCTTTTGCAGAGTGTTGAATTTGTATCTAGTACAGTGTGTGTGTGTGTGGGGGGGGTTCCTAACCGGTTTACTACCGGTTTGCTGAGAGGGCTTTTTGCACAAGTGCTGCTTGTTTTGCTTGCCACCGTGCGCGCCGCGCGTTGCTGCGCATGCGCAGTTGACTGAAAACTAGTCGTCACTTATAAAGCCCTTCATGGTATTGGACCTGGGTACTTGAGAGACTGCCTGCTGCCAATTACCTCCACTAGACCGATTAGATCCCACAGATTAGGCCTCCTCCGAATTCCATCCGCCGGCCAGTGTCGACTGGCGACTACCTGGAGGTGAGCCTTCCCTGTGGCTGCTCCGACCCTCTGGAACGAACTCCCCGTGGAGATTCGTACCCTCACCACCCTCCAGACCTTCCGCAAAGCGCTCAAAACCTGGCTGTTCCGACAGGCCTGGGGCTAAAGAGCTATTGCCCCCATCTCGAATGGTATGACTGTTGTGAGTTTCAAATTGTATATTGTTATGTTTGTTTTTTAATTTTTTTGTCTGTATCCCCCCTTCCCCGGTTCGAGTTGTGAGCCGCCCTGAGTCCCCCTTCGGGGGTAAAGGGCAGCATACAAATACAATAAACTGAACTGAACTGAACTGAAAACTGTTTTGCACATGCCAGCGACAGCAAAAGAGACTGGGGAACTGGTTCTGGGGCATGGCAGGCCTCGTTCCAGCGACCCAGGCTGCCATACCACTACCAGTTCGCCTCAACCAGACCGAACAGGTAGGAACCCATGTAGTAGCCGTATAGTAAATTAAGCCATAAAGCAGTTATAGATTTTTTTTCCTAGCCAGAAACAATTCTCATCCTTTTCCCCCTCCTTAAAAATAACCTCCAGCTGGCAAACCGATAATATATAATGGGCAAACCTGGATTTTTAATTTTTTCTGGGATCAATGAAATCTGGATAGGTTTATGTTGTTTTTCATGTTTTTTTCAAAAACATAAATATATTTTAAAAAATGTTCTTCAGTAATGGCCTGTTTCTTGCTTTAAAACGTCTTCATTTTTCAGGGCTCTGGGTGGTGAGGATTCCAAGATCACCAAGATAAGATTTAGGATCTGCATATTGTCTGAAGTCTTTAGTTGCACATCTCCATAAACCAGTGGTTCCCAAACTTGGCAACTTTAAGACCTGTGGACTTCAACTCCCAGAATTCTCCAGCCAGCTGGCTGGAGAATTCTGGGAGTTGAAGTCCACAAGTCTTAAAGTTGCCAAGTTTGGGAACCACTGCCATAAACCATGATTTACAAACAGTGAAACTAGATTTGCAAAACAGACTGAGCCAAAATGAAATATGTGAAACTTATATGTTCGGTAGTTAAAGTTTAGCACCACAAACAAGTAGGAGAAGATATTAAATCCCAGCATAGTTCAAACACGCCAATTAATAAAATACACAATCACCTCCTGCTGGTTTCCGGCATGGATTTAAAAAACAAACAAACCAGAAACTAGAGAGCTTGAATCCCTTTTGAGCAATGAGCATATGTCGTAGGTATTTCTATCCAGTCTGAGACCAATCCTTGATTCTTATTCATTGAATATTTATCCTGCCTTTATTACTTTATAAGTACTCCATACCTAATAACTCCTTCCTCCTCCTATTTTCACCACAACAATCCTGTGGAAGTGAATTGGGTTGAGCATGAGTGACTGGCCCAAAGTCAGCTAGCTGGCTTTCATGTCTAAGGTGCAGTGGTGGGTTTCAAAAATTGTTGGAACCTACTCTGTGGGTGTGGCCTCCTTTGTGGGAGTGGCTCACCATCCATGTGACCGGATGGGAGTGGCTTGCTGCCCATGTGACTGGATGGGAGTGGCTTGCCGCCCATGTGACCAGATATGAAATTATGAATTAGTACTTAGGTCGGTCCAAGTAGCTATTCAGAAGTTAGTGGTTAGAAGCAATCGTAAAGCAAGATATGGAATTAAAACCAGAAATATTTTGCTGGCTATTTGAAAGGGAATATAATATATATTTAATTTTACACATGTTAGCAGCTGCTGGAATTGTGTTTGCACAACAGTGGAAAAACAGAGATATGTAAATGAATAAATATTACAATGTGCAGGAATAAATAAATTGACAATTAAAATCAAGAAGGCTTTGAATACTTTTTCACGTGGGATTGGTTTTAGCAATTGCCAACTAACGGAAACAGAAATTAGAAATCCAAAAGTATGAAAGAAAACACCAATTATGTAAGGAAAGGTCCCTAAAATGTATAAGGAAATATTACTAGATCATTATTAATGCGTAGATAACTGCGGGACATTACACACCCACCAGTGGTGGGTTTCAAAAAAATTTGGAACCTCTTCTGTAGGAGTGGCCTGCTTTCCGGGTCCACTGGTGGAACCTCTTCTAACCGGTTCGGTAGATTTGACGAACCGGTTCTACCGAATAGGTGCAAACTGGTAGGAACCCACCTCTGCTAAGGTGGGACTAGAACTCACAGTCTCCTAGTTCCTAGGCTAGCACCTTAACCACTAGACTAAAGTGACTCTTTTCTTATGTGATATATTAACCAGAATAACTATTTGCAATTGAATATTTTAAGATAGAGATAGATAGAAATAAATAAATAAGTGTATACACACAATTGTGCAATATGAATCTAATGGTTATTTTGGCAAATCAGGTTAATTTGTTATGCCAACACAACTGAAGCATATTATTAGCGACATCATTTTTCTTTTTTTAAATTCATGTTAATACTGAATGCAAACCTGACAGCTCTTGCAGAGACAAGTCAAGAGATCATGAATGAATAAGCCACAATTATAGACACTTGTCCCTAATCCTGTGATCAATCTGAGATGTGTGGGAGCAGTAATTCAGACATAAATATAAATTATATAATTGCACCATGCTGCAATTCTGCAGAGTAGCTAGCTTGAATTTCCCAGCTGCTTCAACTAGATAAATTTATTCTAGAGATTATGAACCTGCTGATTTGGGCTATTTTCATGAATGGCCTTCAGAACACATTTGTGTATTCCTTTTAAATGTTCCTGCAAGATATGTGCAAATAGCTACAGGTAGTTCTTGAACTGCTACTGTTCATTTTAATGACCATTCAAAGTTGTAATGGCACTGAAAAAAGTTGCTTACGACCGTTTCCTCACACTTACAACCATTGCAGTACCCTCAAATTCCCATGATCAACATTTGGATGCTTGACACCTGTCATGTATTTATGATGGATGCAGTGTCCTGGTGATCAACTTTTGTGACCTTCTGACAAGCAAAGTCAGTGGGGAAACCAGATTCACTTAACAGCTATGTTACTAATTAACAACTGCAGTGATGGAGTTGTAGAAATCAGCCAGCATATTAAGTCATGGTAGTTTGTTAATCATGTTTTTGGTTACGCATTATGTGTGAACTCAGCCAAAGGGCCTAGCGGGCATAGAAGAATAAGAGAGCTACGAAGTGGTGGAAACATCTTGAGGAACAAGATCAATAGACTGAACAAGCAGTTGGTATCCATTGATTTATGAACTTGTCAAATTTGGTCCAGATGTAAAACATGTTTGAAAGCAACTTGGAAGATATGTTCAGGAATATACATATACTATGCTGTTGTGACTCAGCAGAAGTCTCCTGTGAGTCTTTTCGGGATGCAAGATTGACAATGCAGCTGGGGCTTGTTAGTGGCTTCTTCTGGTGATAAAAGGACGGATGGTGCCACGCCCTGGTTGCAGGAGTCAACGTTCTTTCAACGTTCATGGATTCATCGGTCATGGTTTGTTTGTGAGAGACACTTGGAGAAGTGATTTGCTTTCTGTAACCCTGATTCAAGGAGACACTTGGAGAAGTGAATTGTTTTGTAAGAGTTTTGTTTTGTATTCTGTTATCTTCTCGTCAGAGACTTTATTTATGTTTATTTTTGGGCTCGCAGCCAGTCTGAGTCGAGAACTGATAAAGTTCTTTCCTTTTAAGTTTGTCTGCTTGTCGTCTGTTAACGAGCGGAGAAGGGGGGACAGAACACTATGCTATGTTCAAACAAAGGAAAATCAACATAGCCTTATTTGACAAGATAGGGTGCCACCATATATAGGTTTCCATATATCTATAGGAGGCACATATGCTTCCAGTACAGTATAATAATTGCACCAAGATCTGTTTCAAACATTCAAGTACTTCAAGTTTTCTCAGAAGTGGGGAGGAAAAAGTATTGTAATGTGGAATGTTTCCTCCAGGCCGATGTTTCTGAATCCTGACAACTTTTAAGATGGATGGAACAAAGATGGGGAATTCTGGGATTTGAAGTCCACCAATCTTAAAAGTGCCAAGGTTGAGAAACACTGTTCCCAAGTCCCTTTTATTGTTTGCCTCCTTTTTTTCTTACCTGAACCTTCAGGGAAGACCCCCTCCCCCATCATGTTGGTCCCTATTACATAATGAATTGGGGCTAAGCTTTCCCAAACTTGGAGAAATCTCTGGAGAGATTCATCAGAATTCAATACAGTTGTTTGCAGTAAATGACCTCATGTGGGGCAGTATTAAAATGCTGCTTTCTGGGGTCACACCAGAGGTGGGTTCCTACCAATTCACACCTATTCGGTAGAACCAGTTCGTCAAATCTACTGAACCGGTTAGAAGAGGTTCCACCAGTGGACCCGGAAAGCAGGCCACACCTACAGAAGAGGTTCCAAAAATTTTTGAAACCCTCCACTGGTCCTTGGATATGATTATTCTACACTATCATGCTCATATTTATAAAACTCAGTGCCTCTGTGAAAGGTAAGAATGACTATTGCGTTTGTGGTACAATCAGAACATTCCGTGTGTTGAAGTTGTTTTAACGCAAACCAAAGATGCCTTTTAAAAAACAAGTTTACATCATATTCTTATGGATGCCAGTGCTGTGTGTGAGGTAATTTAAGGTGGTTCTGACAAGTGTCATCGGCATCTTCATATCCGGTCACATGGGCGGCAAGCCACTCCCATCCGGTCACATGGGTGGCAAGCCACTCCTACAAAGAAGACCACACCCACAGAGTAGGTTCGAACAATTTTTGAAACCCACCACTGGGTCACACCCATGTAAAAGTTAATTCTCCTGTCCGCCTTCTAAGCTAATTATCCTCAGGATTCCAGAATATCTGTTTTTCCTTATAGTTCAAGGGTTTTAAAAGCATGGTGACCCTAAAAGTTTAGAGAGAATCTCAGTAATCCAGTTCATGGTTGCCCCAAAGGTGCTTTTTCAGGAGACAACGGGACTTCCTTGTTTTTTCTTGGAAGATGTTTCACTTCTCATCCAAGAAGTTTCTTCAGCTAAAGATAAACCTCCAAGTGCTTCAATGACCCTCTAAAAGGATGCAAATGACCAGCTGTCTGCAAGAAATATAAATCCTTCCATTCTCCTCTATCCTGTCAGAGCTGAAGAAGCTTCTTGGATGAGAAGTGAAACATCTTCAAAAAAACAAGGAAGTCCAGGTGCCTCCTGAAAAAGCACCTTTGGGATATAATGACACGAGGTTACCTCCTGTTTACTGAAGAAGGTGTATGTAGACCAGGGGTCAAGAGTTAGAATGGAATCTAGAAGAATGAATTGGTTGAAAAGCAGTAAACAAATATTCCAAGCTTGTATATCCTCACCTTATTTATTTAGCTTCTGTAAGACCAAACCATGAGAAAGACTGGATTAGGGGAAGAAGAAAATAGAATTTTCATCATACTGATCAACCGCAGATCAGTCAGTAATCCGTGTGAACAAGCAAACTGACCTTCTGTTCCAATGTAACATAGCCTTCTTTAGTCTGGCAACCAGAATTCCCAGCCGGGTTGGAAAAAGGACGAGAACTTTCCAGATCTACAAATAGATTTTTCTCCGTATTACAGTAAGGTCTATTTTATAAGCTCTGCTAATTGTTATACAGATAGCCCTCAACGTACGGCCACGGTTGAGCCCAAAATTTCTGCTGTTAAGTGAGACATTTGTTAAGTGAGTTTCCCCCCATTTTACGAGTTTTCCAGCCACGGTTGTTAAGTGAATCACTGCAGTTGATAAGTTAGTAACCTGATTGTTAAATGGTCCTAGCTTCCTCATTGAATTTGCTTGTGAGAAGGTTGCAAAAGTTGATCGTATGTCCTTGGGACACAGCAACGATCATAAATGTGAACCAGTTGCCAAGCATCTGAATTTTGATCTCACAATCATGGGGATGCTGCACAGGGCGTAATAGTGAAAAATGGTCATAAGTCACATTTTTTCAGTGCCATTGTAACTTTGAACAGCCACTAAATGAATTGTTGCAAGTTGAGGACAACCTGTATACCAGTGGTGGGTTTCAAAATTTTTTGGAACCTACTCTGTGGGTGTGGCCTCCTTTGTGGGAGTGGCTTGGCGGCCATGTGACCGGATGGGAGTGGCTTGCCGCCCATGTGACCAGATATGAAGATGCCGACGACACTTGTCAGAACCACCTTAAATTACCTCACACACAGCACTGGCATGCATAAGAATATGATGTAAACTTGTTTTTTAAAAGGCATCTTTGGTTTGCGTTAAAACAACTTCAACACACGCAATGTTCTGATTGCACCACAAACGCAGTAGTCATCCTTACCTTTCACAGAGGCACTGAGTTTTATAAATATGAGCATGATAGTGTAGAATAATCATATCCAAGGACCAGTGGTGGGTTTCAATTTTTTTGGGAACCTCTTCTGTAGGTGTGGCCTGCTTTCCGGGTCCACTGGTGGAATCTTTTCTAACTGGTTCGGTAGATTTGACGAACCGGTTCTACCGAATAGGTGCGAACTGGTAGGAACCCACATCTGAAACCTGTATACCATAACTTTAGCTTAGCAAGCACTATACTA
This sequence comes from Thamnophis sirtalis, assembly GCF_051295495.1. Classification (NCBI taxonomy): domain Eukaryota; kingdom Metazoa; phylum Chordata; class Lepidosauria; order Squamata; family Natricidae; genus Thamnophis; species Thamnophis sirtalis. The sequence continues at coordinate 127,818,449 of NW_028261386.1, forward strand.
GTGCCTACTAATATATTAATACAGGTAGTGAAGAGCCGAGGTGGCGCAGTGGTTAGGGTGCAGTACTGCAGGCCACTTTAGCTGACTGTGATCTGCAGTTTGGCTGTTCAAATCTCACTGGCTCAAGGTCGACTCAGCCTTCCATCCTTCCGAGGTGGGTGAAATGAGGACCCGGACTGTAGGGGCAAGTTGCTGACTCAATTTGCTAAAAAAATTTGTAAACCGCTTAGAGAGGGCTGAAAGCCCTATGAAGCGGTATATAAGTCAAATAAATAAATAAATAAATAAATAAATAAATAAATAAATAAATAAATAAATAAATAGTTCTTGACTTATGACCACAACCGAGACCAAAAATTCCTGTTGCTAAGTAAGTTCTGCCCCATTTTACGGCCTTTCCTGCCATGGTTCTTAAGTGAATCACCTCCATTGTTAAATTAGCAACATGGTTATTAAGTGAATCTGTCTTCATCATTGACTTTGCTTGTCGTAAGGTCACAAAAGGATAATCATCTGCAACCATCATAAATAGGAGTCATTTGTCAAGCATTTGAATTTTGATTATGTAACTATAGGGTTGCTGCAGTCATAAGGTTGAAAAACAATAAGTTGCTTTTTTCAACCTCTGTTGAGTTTTTTTCAGTGCTGTTGGAACTTTGAACAGGCCCTAAACAAACCATTGTTAGTCAAGGATTATCTGTTACAAGTTGCAATAGCAGAGTTGGAAGGGACCTTGGAGGTCTTCTAGTCCAACCCCCTGCCTAGGCAGGAAACCCTATACCGTTTCAGACAAATGGCTATCCAACATCTTCTTAAAGACTTCCAGTGTTGGGACATTCACAATTTCTGGAGGCAAGCTGTTCCACTGATTAATTGTTTTAACTGTCAGGAAATTTCTCCTCCGTTCTAAGTTGCTTCTCTCCTTGATTAGTTTCCACCCATTGCTTCTTGTTCTATCCTCAGGTGCCCTGGAGAATAGTTTGACTCCCTCTTCTTTGTGGCAACCCCTGAGATATCGGAACACTGCTATCATGTCTCCCCTAGTCCTTCTTTTCATTAAACTAGACATATCCAGTTCCTGCAACTGTTCTTCATATGTTTTAGTCTCCAGTCTCCTAATCATCTTTGTTGCTCTTCTCTGCACTCTTTCTTGAGTCTCCACATCTTTTCTACATCGTGGTGACCAAAACTGAATGCCGTATTCCAAGTGTGGCCTTACCAAGGCATTATAAAGTGGTATTAACACTTCAAGTGATCTGTATATCCCTATTTCTGTAAAAAGCTTTTTATCGGAAGTTTGCTGTTTTCCTCTCTCTCTTATTCCACAGGTGTTTATTATCTCCAGCTTGATATGCTCTCCACTTTGAAATTCTCACTCATTAGATAGGCATTTTCGGTACAATTACTCCTTTGGTTGACTTTTAGCCTAGAGATGAGAATCGGGGGGGGGGGGGAATAACTCTTTCTTTTGAAATTTCAGGACCTTGATCAAGATTTTCTTGCAATAGAACTAGAGGTTGTTTCTAAAGTTAAAAACGTATCAAAACAGACAGTGAATTCTATTGGTGTGTGAGAAGTTATCACCCAGCCCTCTCCCAGAAAAATGAAATATCCTAGGAAATATTGAAAAGGAAGAATATTTCTCTGGATGTGAAAAGAAAGAAACATGTTTTAAAAGACATAATAGTTGCCTATAGCTTCCTGCCCATCCCCACTGTTAATGGGCCATTAAGATGGCCAAACTAGTCCACTTTACATAATAAAGACTTCACCACTTCAGCTCCAGGGGGTGGGTGGGATTAAAAGCATGATAATATTGCCCCCAACTGATCACATGGCATCTGAGAACTCATCCATACCTGGATTCAAAACACAGCCTAGAGAGTAGCCCCTGCATGGCCCCATGGGAGTCTGACAACCAATCAGAATACATTTCTTACACAGGAACAGGAAACAGAGAGGTGGGACTGAACAGGTTATAAAAAGCCTAGCAAGCCCCTTCCTCAGCCCTTCTCTTCTTCTCCACCAACATTGAAGCATGTGATCACTTTTTCTGTTCAGGGCTCAAGCCATGTGCTCCTGTCCACCAATAAACCATCTTTCCAAGCAGCCTCCATGTCTCCAGTGTCTTTTTCCCCACTTGGAGCCGAACCCAGAAGGACATTTCTTTCATCAGGTGTAAACTAATTTTAGCTATGTTTCCTTTCTTCATATCTCACATTCTTAATTTCTTTCATTTATTCTTCCTTATTCCTTTTCTGTGCTTGGAATAAAGTTGCTTTCTTTGTAACAGAATGGTGTGATGTGAATATCTGTATTTATATCTGAGCTGCAAAATGTATTCCTCTATTGAGTTTTGAGGGTCATTCAGATTTTTGCACTTCAGATAACTAATCTGACAACACACTGTTGAAAGAAACGTCCTTCTGGGTTCAGCTCCAAGTGGGGAAAAAGACACTGGAGACATGGAGGCTGCTTGGAAAGATGGTTTATTGTTGGACAGGACCACATGGCTTGAGCCCTGAAGAGAAAAGCTGATCACATGCTTCAATGTAGGTGGAGAAGAAGAGAGAAGGGGTGAGGAAGGGGCTTGCTAGGCTTTTTATACCCTGTTTAGTCCCACCTCTCTGTTTCCTGTTCCTGTGTAAGAAATGTATTCTGACTGGTTGTCAGACTCCCATGGTGCCATGCAGGGGGCTACTCTCTAGGCTGCGATGAGTTCTCAGATGCCTTGTGGTCAGTTGAGTATATTATCATGCCTTTCTGTAGCTGCTGGTGAAGTCTTTATTATGTAAAGTGGGCTAGCTTGGCCATCTCAATGGCCCATTAACTGGGGATGGGCAGAAAGCTACAGGCAACTATTCTGTCTTTTAAAACATGTTTCTTTTCACATCCAGAGAAACATTCTGCCTTTTCAATATTTCCTAGGATATTTCATTTTTTCCTGGGAGAGGGCTGGATGATAACTTCCCACAACACCATACAATAGTGAATGCATGAGAATTTCACGGCCAGAATATAACAAGATTCGTATATCACCATAATGTGATAGTGTGCGTTGTGTGAACCCATCTATTATGATTTGCAAATCATGATTTATGGGATTTGCGTGCTGTGGAATCTCATCTAGTTATGGATATTATGTTGGTTTGCTGCTCTAAGTTCTTTATAAAAAGTAGTAGAGGCAGGGTAGTAATAAATAAATAATACATTGATGAAAAAATAATTTAAAAATCCAAATACTTCATTTTTAACAGGGTGAAAATTTTAAGATTTTTTGGGATCTCTGATCTGAATGCCAATAGCTCCACTATTATATTATTTAAAGATAAATCAAACTACCCCCAAAGAAAAAGGAATAAAAATGATTAAAAACATTATAAGGAAAGCTGATTTTTTAAAAAGTGGTATGTTCTTTCATTGGCAGAAATTGGCCCATATCTACTTTCTTCCTTCTTTTTTCCTCCTCCTCATGAGAATTCGATCAGCCAGTGGGAAGATTGATTGGCTCATAAAGTTCTTTACTTCCAGCTCAACTCAGTGTCCTTGAAAGTATTGTGAAATTGTTGAGATGTTACTGTACAGTAACAGTTGGTAGAGGGGTGTTTCTTTGTTTGCCAAAACTCTTGCCTCACCAATCCTCCCTCGCAGAGGATTTAGAAACCTTGCAACATGTAAAATTCTGCAATGATACCTGCACAAAATATTTTTAAAGGAAATATGACTTTATCTGGGGCTAAAGAGCTGTTGCCCCCGTCTCGAATGGTATGACTGTTGTGTGTTTTTAAATTATGCATTGTTATGTTTTGTTTTATTTTTTGTCTGTACCCCTCTTCCCTGATTTGAATTGTGAGCCGCCCTGAGTCCCCTTCGGGGGAAAAGGGCAGCATACAAATATAATAAATTAAAAAATTAATTAAATGTATGGCTATCCACAGCCCCCAATAAGAACCACCCCCCTTCCCCACTGCAAGCCAAGCAAATTAATGCAAGTAATGAACTATATTTCCCTTGAATGTGGAGGGTTGGGAGCAAGGATTTTTTTCCCCTTTTCTATGTATCAGTCCTGTCGGGATATGAGGCAGGTCAACATAGAAAGATTTTCACATCTTGACATTTTTCAGACAGCTGAAATGAAGATCATTGTGGATTGCATTTACAGTTCACTTGAGGGTATTGGGAGCACAAATGTTAATGGTGTGAAAGATCTCCATTCTAGCCCTTTCACATTGCCTATGATTGAGAAATCTTGCAAAATGATGTAATTCAAGAGTATCACTGAATTAAGAGGGCAAAACAGTCGTCTGGGGAATGCAGTTCACATTTTACACATTATTTTTCATTAAAAGATTAAAGCTATGGTGGCTAGTAGATTAGGGAGAAGGTTTGGTATTATGCTATAAGTTAGCAGCACTAGTGGTAATGTACTCTTAATAACCTTTTACATAAAATTGAGTGGGGGGAAAGGAAATTACATTGTCCAAACAATCCCGTTAGCCTACACATATTTTTAATGCTTAAAAACAGTTTAAGAACTATTTCTTAACCCGTGAAGAAAATGAGAGTGCTCAGTTAAAGGACTTTTTGTGCATTTTAAGTAATATGGAATATTCTATTTGAATCAAACACTCCCACCACCACCCGTTCTTAGCCAAATTACAGTTTTCTCGTGGGAATTCTTTAGGACAATGTATTGGACCCTCAGAGCACTCTCGCCTCATTGGAAAAGACCGTGATGTTGGGAGAGATTGAAGGCAAAAGGAGAAGAGCAGGGCAGAGGGCGAGATGGTTAGATAGTGTCATTGACATAGCGGGACTGAGCTTGGGCAGAGCCAGTGAGGCAGTGGAGGATATGTGTGTGTGTGTGTGTGTGTGTGTGTGTGTGTGTGTGTGCATGTGTTACATTTTGACACCGAGAGAAGGATTTAGTTAACATGTACTAAGCTCTAACATTAGTTTCAGATTAACACGCGGGAACTCAGCCAGTTGTTGTTTATTCAATAACCATAATGGCTATTAAATCACTTATGGTTACACATTTAAAATTCTTCAAGACAGTATTAAAGTATGATTCACCTACCCTTGAGCCAGCAGAAACATAGGCCAGCCTAAATTATGCTGCCTTTATTGTTTGTCACTATTCTGCAACAGCTGTCAAAGGGTGATGCCTTACCCACTGTGATGCAAGTGTCCCCTGCTGGCAGAAGAATAACCACTGATCTCAACCAAAGAAACCTCAAAGCATGGTTAACAGGAGTGTGATAGAGGAATTCTCCATCGTGGTGGAGGTAGCATCCAGACTGGGTTGAGCTTCATCCACTCATTGCGAGGAATGAGCCTGACAGTTGTTGAATCCACGCCCCTGTCGCTAGGCAAAGCCCAGTTCCGACTCAGTCCCTCAACAAGGATAGATATATCATTGCTTCGTTCCGGTCTGAGAGGAATTTTCTGGCTTTCTAAATATTGGATTTGTGCCCAAGGTGTGCCACTTATGTTCCAAAGGGTGAGAAGGCTGGGGGCAGAAATTGGGTAACACAAGTTCCTGTGTGCGATGGAAGCAGAAGCACACCTTGGGAATGAAGGAGGGATCCAGCCGTAGCACCACACGGTCCCGATGGAATACGCACAGATCTTCTCTTACTGAGAGCGCTTGCAAGTTCTGAGATCCTCCTGGCGGAGGTGATGGCCACCAGAAAGGATACTTTCAAAGTTAAGAACCTAAGTGAAACCTCTCGTAGTGGTTTGAATGGGGCTGTTGTAAGAACTCTGGGAAAATCCCGTGAGGGATATCTTTGCACTGCTGGTAGCTTAAGATTGGACTCTCCCTTAAGGAAACGACACACCGTGGAGGGCTCTCAAGATTTATTTGAAAAGGACCCGGCCCTTTCGAACATCAGAGTCTCTTTTTGTATCCTTCCAGTTGACGTCCCTGGGTAGGAAGGTTTTGTCCACCACCATAGACAGATGGTTACGGGCCTGTATAGTGCAGCTTATCATTCCCATTCTGTTCCAGTTCCAGATAGATTGACCGCACACTCTACAAGGAGCGCTGCTACCTTGCAAACCACAAGAAATTCCTGTGGTTACTCTATATCCAAGACATCCCTAAATAGTTTTTGGTACTTCTCTAATGAAAACCAAATCCAGTGTTTCCTCCTGAGCAGGGGTGGGTTTCTCGCCCCGTTCCAACCAATTCGGTTGGAACGAGGCCGGCGGCGTCCTTGTGCACGCGCGCGCATGCATACTAGCGTCTGTGCGATGCTCCAGCTGCTCCTGGAGGATCGCGCAGGCACTGTATGCGTCCTGCGCATGCGTGGAAGCGCAGAATTCGGCAAAACCAGGTAAGGAGCGGGCGCGCGCACGCGCGGGCGCAGGGGGGCCCTTCGCCGTTCCCGGAAGTTACTTACTTCCGGGTTCGGCGACCAACCAGATCGCAGGGACCGCCGCGAACCGGTTGAAACCCACCCCTGCTCCTGAGTCACAACAGTGAAGAAAATCAATTGGCTCAACGGTTGAGCAAAGATGAAGCCATGCCACAGTGTGATGGAAGCATGGAGTGAATTAAAGAACAATCTACATGTCACATGTAGAGGTGTATCACCCCTACTTCTATCTCCCTATTTAGCTATTTGACTTCTAAAACTTTCTTGGAGGTTGAAGATAATCTGTTACTAATTCAAACATTATATTGTCTTATAGCTGCCTCAAAATTCTCACAGATACTAAATGATTTGTTCTTGTTTGAATAGAAATAGATAAGAATGAAATTATATAAACTTGGATGTTCATTTGATGTCAGGAAAGTCATTTCTTTGAAATCTCTTGGTAAGAATTTGGAACATTCTGTGTGACAACTTTGTAAGAACTTGAAACCTTCTTTATTGTCATCTCCTATCTGTACAAGTAGTCCTTGACATATGACCACAAATTTCCATTGCTAAACAAGACGGTTGTTAAATGAGTTTGCCTCATTTTAGGACCTCTTCTGCCAACAGTTGTGAAGTGAATCTGGCTTCTCCATTGACTTTGCTTGTCAGGAGGTTGTAAAAGATGATCACATGATACCTGGACACTGTCATAAATATTTGTCAGCAACCAAGTGTCTGAATCATGAGGCCATGGGGATGCTTTGATGGTCGTAAGTGTGAAAAATAGTCATACGTCATTTTTTTCAGTGGCGTAACTTTGAACAGTCACTGAATGAATGGTTGTAAGACAAGGACTACTTGTGGAATAAATAATGAATGAGATGAAAACATAGGTTTGTTACACTCCCTACTAATTTTGAAAGAAAAAAAAAGGATAGGACTACTGTTCTGACCCCCCCTTGTCCCACACCAAAGCACTCCGAACCAAAGATACTTTACGGAATTTATTAACAGACAGACAGGTCCTTGGCAGCAATTCAGCATAGACAGGTCCTTGGCAGCAATCCAGCACAGACAAGCCTTGGCAGCAATCCAGCCTGCCAAGCTAACACCACAGTTCTCCAACTTTCGTAAATGCGTTGACTTCTGCAAGAGGGGCGTGTGCACAAGCATTCCTTTTATAGTCTGGAGAGGAGCCTAATTACCACCAGCTGAGTGCAATTACCTCCTGTAACTGCGCAACTGTTCTTTACGCCTCTTTACTCTCCGGTGCCGGGCATCTAGGAACAACTCCCTTGACTCCTCCCCACTGCTGACATCCGGATCACACTCCCTTGTCTCCTCCCAACTGGTCCAAGGCTCAGGCACCTCCTGGTAGCCAACCAGCCTCTCTGCACCCTGTTTGGAGTCGGAACCCTGTCCAGGGTCCTCCAAAGCCGACTCATAGGGCCCCTCGCTGTCAGAGTCTGGTGGCAGCTCCAACGACTCCTGCTGGGCCACAACAGACTACCATATGTGGGCTGAAAAAAAATCCAGCCAATCATTCGACTTAGATACATTACTAAGATAATCATTATATTAAGTCATAAAATGTATTTTCCCACACACTCTTTACAACAATATAAACCTCACACCAAAATGCCACACTTCTGATGAATAAATGCAGTACTTCTGCCTTGCCATTATTACCTTAGAGATTTGCAAAGTGTGCATTTACTTCAGTGAAACTTCAGTCTAAAATGCCAAGGTTCCTGTTTTTAATGCATTTGTCAATGGTAGGTGAGTTTAAAACTATACCATTCTGGAAACCTTGACCTTTGAGGTTAGTAATAAGATACAGTGATTACTTTGCTTAGTAATTTAACAGCTTCCAGATGTAGAAAAAGTACACTGCATCTTCAAAAAGAACATACTGTAGTCATTAAAATAAAAGGAACAAAATTTGAATATACGTACTGTAGTGCTTAATCATAATATAGTACAGCCTTACCAATCTGTTACCCTCCAAGTAATTGGACATTCCTTCTCATAATTCACCCAACCAGTGGCGATTTTATTTGCTATAGGACTTATAGCAATAGCAGTTAGACTTATATACCGCTTCATAGGGCTTTCAGCCCCCTCTAAGCGGTTTACAGAGTCAGCATATTGCCCCCAACAACAATCCGGGTCCTCATTTTACCCACCTCGGAAGGATGGAAGGCTGAGTCAACCTTGAGCCAGTGAGATTTGAACAGCCGAACTGCAGAACTGCAGTCAGCTGAAGTAGCCTGCAGTGCTGCATTTAACCACTGCGCCACCTCGGCTCATCTTGAGATTCCATTATATGAAAATGAGCTATGATGGATGTAAGGATGGCTCAAATCCATCCCAGACCACACCACCAGATTATACTTCAGATACCTCAACCTGTTCTGCCCAGAGTCCCAGATGGAGTAAATTTGAGTGTCTTTATTCACCAGATAATTTTTTTTAATAATTTTTTAAAATTAGTTTTATTACAGAAAAAACACGAAAAGAAAAGCATCATCTTTCACTACATCTTGTAGAAAGCGTATCCATTCGTCACAAGTACATTCCGTGCATTCTGTCCACAATCACATATATTCCATTCAGTTTAAATTGTACATGTTAAAAATTTATATATTTTACTATCACCATACCACAATTTTCATTTAGTTAAAGATTTCAAAAACACAGCCACCTGCTGGCATTTTTTTCCCCTTCCCCCAGTTCCAGTCAATCTGCCATATCTTTATATCTTTATAACATATTCTAAGAAAAAAAAAAAGTGAATTAGTAGGACATCTAACATTTCCTCTCTCTAACATATCTTTATTATTATTATAGTTAACTAGAGGTTATTTACATTTTTCTCTCCTCTTCTCTCCACAAACGCAAAAAGCAACAATCTCTAAACAACAATCTATTAATATGTGTTAACAAAATGACCATTTAAGATCTAAGACAATCTAAAGAAAAAAGGAAAAATGTTGACATTTCTAGTTAATAATCACCAAAGTATATGTTAACCTTCCCTTTTGTTTTTATACTTGAAAGACAGATTAAAAAAAACAACAATTGTTTGCCATTTCTAATCCAAATTAAAATTTCTAGTTGATAATCTCCAAGATATGCATTAACATTCCCTTTTATTATTGTAATTAGAGAAAGAGAAGAAAAGAGAACAATTGTTTGCTATTTACGTCACATCACCTCTTATTCTAATCCAAATTATTTATAGCTTCATAACAAGGTTTGAAACACAAATTTATAGGTTTTATCATTCCACCAAAACTCAGTTGCAATTTGTGGCCTGGTTATTTATCTTAATTAAGGTTATCCTTTCATTGTTAATATCATGATATATTATATGTTAGTTTAGTTTCGTTTCGTTTTATTGAGCTTGTATGCCGCCCACTCCCGAAGGACTCTGGGCGACTTACAATAAAACAAGGGAAGGGGATAATACACAAGACAACATATTAAAATATACAACAGTCACAATTTCCGAGGGGCTGGATATTTCGAAAGCCCCCCGGCCTGCTGGAGCAGCCAGGACTTAACGGCTTTGCGGAAGGCCGGGAGGGTAGTGAGGGTCCGGATCTCCATGGGGAGATCGTTCCAGAGGGCTGGAGTTGCAACAGAGAAGGCTCTCCCCCGGGGAGTCGCCAGCCGACACTGGCTGGCAGATGGGATCCGGAGAAGGCCTAACCTGTGTGATCTAATCGGTCTATGGGAGGTAATCGGCAATGATAATCTATAAGAGTCTACAAAATACTAAAATCCCTACTTATTAACCATCAAAAATTAGCTAATTTTTAACATCAATTGGCATTATCAGCCAGTGTCTTTCCAGTAGCCAAATAATCCTTTCTCTCTCACCAGCAGTTGTGTGTTCACTAGATAATCTGAATAACCTTCACAATGGCCCACAGATGTTGAAATAGGGAATGGGTCAACCCAGTGGTGAGTTTCAAAAATTGTTTGAACCTACTCTGTGGGTGTGGCCTCCTTTGTGGGAGTGGCTTGCCGGCCATGTGACCGGATATGAAGATGTGGATGACACTTGTCAGAACCACCTTAAATTACCTCACACAAAGCACTGGCATGCATAAGAATATGATGCAAACTTGTTTTTTAAAAGGCATCTTTGGTTTGCGTTAAAACAACTTCAACACACGCAATGTTCTGATTGTACCACAAACGCAGTAGTCATCCTTACCTTTCACAGAGGCACTGAGTTTTATAAATAGGAGCATGATAGTGTAGAATAATCATATCCAAGGACCAGTGGTGGGTTTCAAAAAAGTTTGGAACCTCTTCTGTAGGTGTGGCCTGCTTTCCGGGTCCACTGGTGGAACCTCTTCTAACTGGTTCAGTAGATTTGAGTTTGAGTTTGAGTTTGAGTTTGATTTATTTATAGGCCGCCCTTTTCCCTGAGGGGACTCAGGGCGGCTTACAATCAAAAAAAGGAAGGGGAGTGTAGGACAATACAAAAAAGAAATGTGCACAAAGTAAATTAGACAGTAAAACTCAACATTCACTCAGCATTCGGGAGGGGCAAAAATAAGATTATCCCCAGGCCTGACGGGCTAGCCAGTTCTTAAGGGCTGTGCGGAAGGCCTGGACGGTGGTGAGGGTACGAATCTCCACGGGGAGATTGTTCCATAGTGTCGGAGCCGCAACGGAGAAGGCTCTCCTCCGAGTAGTCGCCAGTCGGCACTGACTGGCGGATGGAATACGGAGGAGGCCAACTCTATGCGATCTGATGGGACGCAGGGAGGTAATTGGCAGAAGGCGGTCTCTCAAATAGCCAGATCCACTACCATGGAGCGCTTTATAGGTGGTGAGTAGGACCTTGAAGTGCACCCGAAGACCAACAGGTAGCCAGTGCAGCTCACGGAGGATCGGTGTTATGTGGGCGAACCGTGGTGCGCCCACGATCACTCGCGCAGCCGCATTCTGGACTAGCTGAAGTCTTCGGATGCTCTTCAAGGGCAGCCCCATGTAGAGCACATTACAGTATTCCAGCCTGGAGATCACAAGGGCTCGAGTGACTGTTGTGAGGGCCTCCCGATTCAGGTAGGGCCGCAACTGGCGCACCAGGCGAACCTGGGCAAATGCCCCCCTGGTCACAGCTGAGAGATGGTGGTCAAAAGTTAGCTGTGGATCCAGGAGGACTCCCAAGTTGCGGGCCCTTTCTGAGGGGTGTAAGTTTTGTCCCCCCAGCCTGAGTGATGGTATGTTGGTCAAATTTTTGGGAGGGATTTGCCAGATTTGACGAACCGGTTCTACCGAATAGGTGTGAACTGGTAGGAACCCACCTCTGGGTCAACCTAAACAGTCTTTGGCTAGCTATCAGCAGGTGTAAGAAAGAGAAGTATGGCTGTTTCACCCTCATACATCAGGTAATCCCTAAAACGAGCTCTTAACCATCTCCAGTCGGAGTCTTTTTGAGTCATCTTTTAGCAACATTCCAGGCACTTATTTCATCTTTCAGTTCAGTAAATCAAGATGCACCTAGGGATCAGTGCAGAAGGAGAGAATGCAGAAGAATAATACAATCTGAATGGACATTCAAAGTAACAAACTTAGCAGAGGTGGCTAAAATATCAGCATACCTTAAGGATCATTCAGATGAGAAATATAAACTGGAGTGGAGAAGATGGATTGATTACCGTATATACTCGAGTATAGGCCGACCCGAATATAAGCCGAGGCACCTAATTTTACCACAAAAAACTGGAAAAGTTATTGACTCGAGTATAAGCCTAGGGTGGGAAATGCAGCAGCTACCGATAAATTTCAAAAATAAAAATAGATACCAATAATGCCATTGCCCATTGAATAACATATACAGCCTGCCTGTGCCCATTAAATATACAGTAGCCATTGTAAAAATTTGCTCTGCATAACAAATTATTATCACACAATACCGGTGTATTCAATGAAATACTTCACTCACCTCATGATGCTGATGTCCCGCTGTGATGATGATGTCCCGCCTCCTATGACACACGGCACAGTGATTCCTATCATTGGATCACTGTACCAGAGGAGGTGGGACATCGCTATGTGGCTGCTTGCCATAACAAGGAGGAGGTGGGACATCGCTATGTGGCTGCTTGCCATAACAAGGAGGAGGTGGGACATCGTTGCAGAGCGGCAGGAGGGGGAGGAAGGGGAATCGTAAGACAGCCCTGCATTACATTAGAACGTGAGGAGGGGGGATGGTGCGGTGCACGCTGCGCGGCAAACTGACACAGAGGGAGGGGAAACTCAGGGGCGCTGGGCCATTCACGAGCGTCACCCAGCGGCATGGCCCCGCCCCTTTTTCTCCTCCATTTCGGGCAAATTTTTCACTGACTCGAGTATAAGCCGAGGCGGCTTTTTTCAGCTCAAAAAGTGGGCTGAAAAACTAGGCTTATACTTGAGTATATACAGTATATTCAAAATAAATATGGGACTAAGAAATCCCAGATAGCTTATGGCTGAAAAAGCAAGGAATGACATAATTTGTTTAGAATTAGCTTAACAAAAGAGGAGTTAAAGCACAAATGAAAGATGAGGCTAAGTTTCTATTAGTTTATTTTAGAATATGATTGTTAAAGATTTATACCTTGTATTTGCTCTGGGAAGTCGGGAGGGTGGGGAGGTGGGGGGGGAGATGGGTTTGGGTGGGGAGGGTGGGGGAGGGAGGTAAATATTTGTAAAAGCTTTTTTAAAATTTTCAATTAAAAAAAAAGAATAATGCAACCTAAGGCCCCAGCCACCTCTCCATTGCAGGCAGTGACTAGGACAGTGTTTCTCAACCTTGGCAACTTGAAGATGTCCGGACTTCAACTTCGCTGGCTGGGGAATTCTGGGAGTTGAAGTCCGGACATCTTCAAGTTGCCAAGGTTGAGAAACACTGGACTAGGGCCTCAGCTGAGATGCCCATCAGATCCTCAAGATCGCTCTGGAATTTCACTGGGTCCATTGCCTTAGATGGGCTGATCAAAAGGATCCTTTCTCCTTGCAGGGAGGGGTGACATCGGGAGCTAAAAGGCAACCACGACAACATACTGCTATTAATATCCTGCCCTGCCAGACCACATCTCAAGCATCCTAAGACAAAAACCAGACCTAACATGGGTCAGTCCATCGATGACTTGGGAAAGGCCCTTGTGCCAAAGATATTAACATATGTTTAGTAATAACTACAGCAAAAAAACAACAACATGTACAATTCTTCACTGGGCATAATATTTTATTATGCAATACGGAGTCAACCCCACAGAAACTCTGCGCAATTTTGGGAGAAAAAAATATGGATTGGGGCAGCATTGCTATCAGGCCTGTGTGGCTGATTCTTAAAGTTGCTGGAATGCAAGCTGGTGGCAGCAAATTGATGAAAAGTGAAGGCAATACATTAGAAAAATCTCATGATGGCCTTTAAGCAGTGGTGGGGTTCAAATAATTTAACAACCGGTTCTCTGTTCCTAATGAACAGCTGGGTGGGCGTGGCTCAGTGGTCATGTGACTGAGTCGGCGTGGCCAACTCAACGTCACTCACGTCAATGGGCGCTTCGCCTTAGCAGTTACAATGTAAGAAGGGTTAACGCAGGGGTGGGTTTCAATCGGTTCGCGGCGGTCCCCGCGAACCGGTTGGTCGGCGAACCCGGAAGTAAGTAACTTCTGGGAACGGCGAAAGGCCGACCCGCCCACCCGCGCTCCTTACCCGGTTTTGACAAGTTCTGCGCTTCCACGCATGCGCAGGACGCATACAGCGCCTGCACGATCCTCCAGGAGCAGCTGGAGCACGCATGCGTGCACCGCGGGCGTGTACGAGGATGCCGCCGGCCCCGTTCCAACCGAACCGGTTGGAACGGGGCGAGAAACCCACCCCTGGGTTAACGGGAGAGGCAGTTTCTCTAAGCAGGGCAATAAAGATGAGGCTAGAAACAACACCAGAATGTTTCCTTCCTGTCTTCCTTATAGGAATTAGCCCCGTAAAGTGGAAAGAAACAAAAGGATATTTTTTTCCCCAACAACCGGTTCTCCGAATTGCTTAAAAAGTTAACAACTGGTTCTCCCGGATAGGTGCGGACCGGCTGAATCCCACCACTGCCTTTACGACAATTGCTGATCCCCTGCAATAACTCCCACCCACCTGAAATACAATCACAGAGAGCAGACTCTCTGAACCTTGTGCTCTCCCAGAAGAGTTTGAAATTAGGAGAGTTGGAGTCTTAACACAACTGGAGAATGCCAGGTTGGGAAAGGTTAATGTGTAACTATCGTACTGTCAATATTTCTAAGGGACAAGAAGTACTCTGAATGCTTCAGATAGCATTAAATGGCAGTATTTGACTTCAGGGCATGCGTCTTTCCTTCTAACTACAGCAGTGGTGGGATTCAAATAATCTAACAACCGGTTCTCTGCCATAATGACCAGCTGGGTAGGCATAGCTTGGTGGTCATGTGACAATGTGGCTGTGGCCAACTCACGTCAATTGGCGCTTCGCCTTAGCTGTTACAATGGTAATAAGGGTTAACCGGAGAGGCAGTTTCTGTAAGCAGGTCAATAAAGATTAGGCTAGAAACAACACCAGAATGTTTCCTTCCTGGCTTCCTTACAGGATTAGCCCTGTAAAGTGGAGAAAAAACAAAAGGAGATTTCTTCCAACAACCAGTTCTCCGAACTGCTTAGAAAGTTACGAACCAGTTCTCCCGAATAGGTGCGAACCGGCTGAATCCCATCATTGAACTACAGGTACATCAACCCTAACTCGACATACAACCATTCGGGACCACTCAAAGTTTCAACAGCACTGAAAAAAGTGACATGACGGTTTCTCAGCCTTACAAACTTTGCAGCGTGCTGCATGGTTCATGTGATCAAAATTCATCCACTGGACAACTGGTTCATATGACGGTTGCGGTGTCATGGGGTCATGTGGTCATCTCTTGTGACCTTCTGATGAACAAAGTCAGTGAAGCCCAAGTCTCTTAACAACCGGGTTACTAACTTTACAACTGCAGTGATTCACTTAACAATCGTGGTGAGAAAGGTCGTAAAATGGGGCAAAACTCACTTAGCAACTGTCTTGCTTAGCAACAGAAATTTTGGGTTCGGTTGTGCTCATGTTGGTTGAGGACTACCAGTATAGGTGGCACTTCAAATCTTTGAATCCAATCGCACAATAGCTGGAGTGAAATAGGAACTCTGCAAGGACAAGAAGCAATGTTCTATCTCTATTCCTTATGCTTAGAAAATCCAAATTCAGGCTTGTAGGAGCTACCCGTAGTCCTCGACTTATGACCACAATTGGGACTGTGGCTAAGTAAGTTACACCTGATTTTACAAGTTCTTTACCACAGTTAAGCCAATCACTGCAGTTGTTAAGCAACTCCAGCTTCTCCCATTGACTGCCTGTTGGAAGCCGCAAAGTGTGATCGCATGACCCCTGCATACTGCAACCTTGATAAATATATACCAGTTACCAGTGACGTGCGGTGAGGTTTATGGCTGGTGAGGCAGCAATTTTTTTAGACTTGTGGACTTCAACTCCCAGAATTCCACAGCCAGGCATGCTCAGTTCCAATTTAAAGCGGCAGCATTTGTTTTTTTCCTTTGCTAAATAACTTTCTTTCTTTTTCTTCTCCCTTCCCGTCCTTCCTCCCTCTCTCCCTCCCTCCCCCCCCTCAAACACACACACATACACACATACACAAAGATTGAATTCCTCCCCCTCCCTCCGACCCACACGTACCTTTTCCAGTGGTTTCAGAGAGGATTTCAACTCTGCTCTTGCATGCCATCATGAAAAGAAAAAAAATGTAAAAGGAAAAAGGCAAGAGCTGAGGTCAGGCTGAGCTAGTTGCTGCCAGAGTCACTGTGGATGACTCTGCTTAACTGTTTAAAAAAGCCTCTAAAAAAACACCCTCTACAGGAGGAGGCAGGAGAACAACATGCCTCACCTACGTCAGGATTTTTTTGGCTTTTAACCCTTGCTTAACTCTGCTCAAGTGATCATAAAAAGTCAGACTAGATGAGGCACCTCGTTCTCCTGCCTCCTCCTGTAGAGGGCGCTTTTTAGAGGCTTTTTTAAACAGATAAGCACTAAGCAAAGTCATCCATGGTGACTCTGGCAGCAACTAGCTCAGCCTGACCTCTGCTCTAGCCTTTTTCCTTTTACATTTTTTTTTCTTTTCATGATGACAGTGGTGAGGCTCTGCCTCCCCTGACTGCACGTCCCTGCCAGTTACCAAGGTCCCAAATTTTGATCACATGACATTGTGGATGCTGCAACAGTCGTTAGTGGTGAGGAGTAGTAATAAGTTACTTTTTTTCAGTGTCTTTGTAACTTCAAATAGTTGCTGAACAAATGTCTGTACATTGGGAACTTTCCACCAAGCCTATCTAAGGCTTTCATTGTCTTTATCACTGATCTTTTCATTTCAAGGCCAACAGAAGCTAAACCAAGTGCAGTTTTAAACTGCTTTCTTTTTTTTAAAATTTTTATTTTATCAATTTCATATATACATTCACAATTATATGATCTCATAACTGTTATTAATAATATGTATTTATAACAATTTTTTCCCTACAGTTCACAATATACTTGAAGATTGCTTTCTTACCATCCCATAGATCCATCTTATCTTACAACGGTCCTACTTCTTCTTCCCTCCCTCCCTCTTTCCTTCCCTCATTTCTTCTCTCCTGCTCTCCTTCCTTCCCTCCTTCCTTCCCTCCTTCCTTCCTTCCCTCCTTCCTTCCCTCCTTCCTTCCTTCCCTCCTTTCTTCTCTCCTTCTCTCCTTCCTTTCCCCCTCCCTTTCCTCCTTCCTTTCCCCCTTCCTTCTCTCCTACATTCCCTCCTTCCTTCTCTCCTTTCTTCTCTCCTCTCCTTCCTTCCCTCCTTTCTTCTCTCCTTCTCTCCTTCCTTCCCTCCTTGCTTCCCTCCCTCCTTCCCTCCCTCCTTCCTACCCCCCTTTCTTCTCTTTCTTCTCTTTAAACTACTTTCTGATTATTATGGGGAGGATAATACAGAAGTGTTCTCAGCTCTGTAAAGACAAAGGTGACTTAATAAACAACAACAACGTGAAGACTTCAAAAGAATTCTTTGATCTCTTGAACCAAAATAGGACAGCCATCTTCACTGTTCATCTTTCCATTGTTTTTGCGATGAAAACAACTGGAAGGAAATATAGATGTCAGAATGATTGATTCAGAAGACGGTATTGCAGCTGAAAACTAGGAGAAGAAAAAACATTGTCAAGGCATGGAATAGCGTTTCATGGCTGTGGAAAAGATTTGTGAAGATGATTGCACCCAAGGGAATGGTGTCTATTTCTACATACAGAACAAGCTTTGCGTAGGGATGTTTAACCTTAAGCGTAACGTTCCTAGGAATGTTAAGACACAATACAAGAGCCGAGGTGGCGCAGTGGTTAGGGTGCAGTACTGCAGGCCACTTTAGCTGACTGTGATCTGCAGTTCAGCGGTTCAAATCTCACTGGCTCAAGGTCGACTCAGCCTTCCATCCTTCCGAGGTGGGTGAAATGAGGACCCAGACTGTGGGGGCTGACTCAATTTGCTAAAAAATCTGTAAACCGCTTAGAGAGGGCTGAAAGCCCTATGAAGCGGTATATAAGTCTAATAAATAAATAAATAAAATAAGAGGGGTGTGAATGAAAAAAGAAGCCACACTTGTTGTAGAACAAACCATGCAGCTTCTGAATATACATCCAACTTCAGGGCACAAGTATAAAAGATGGGTGTCATGACATGGGAATAGACATTTGGTAACATTTTTATCATCACAATTTGTACTGGCACATCTACTCGTAGCATCTTGTTCTCTGTGTATTGCAACATAAATCCAATCGTGAACTTTGTGGATAACAATATGGCAGTTTTCCATTTCCACATCTAGAAAACAAAATATTGGAAAATGGTGCCTTCTCCCTAGTTTTGGTCAGAGTGAGCTAAACAGTTAAAAAGCTATAGTGGCCTTCTCCATATATTATTTTATTGTGTGGGTTCCTTAGCTGTAGCCCGTACACCACTGTAGTCAAGTGGGTTTTTTTTCAGAAGCTCCCAAGGGTTTAAATAATGTAATGTTACTAACAATATACACTGAATCCTGGACTTAAAACCCACAATTGAACCTCAATTTCCATTGCTAAGTAAGACAGTTGTTAAGTGAATTTTTTGCCCCGCTTTATGATCTTTCTTGCTACAGTTTTAAGTGAATCGCTGCGGTTTTTAATTTAGTTAAGGTTTAGGTTTATTAGATTTATATGCCGCCCTTCTCCCAAGGACTCAGGGCGGCGTACAACATTAAAAGAAACATATAATACAAAAGTTAAAAAAAAATAGAATATCTCAAACAAACCCAATTAGAATTGACAATAACATTTTTTAAAAAGAAATTCGAATTAAAATTAACAGTGACCAATAATTTATTTTGTTTTGTTCAGGCCAGGCTGGCTTGCTGGA
Organism: Thamnophis sirtalis; assembly: GCF_051295495.1. Taxonomy (NCBI): domain Eukaryota; kingdom Metazoa; phylum Chordata; class Lepidosauria; order Squamata; family Natricidae; genus Thamnophis; species Thamnophis sirtalis. Next base: position 127,837,308 of record NW_028261386.1, read on the forward strand.
AAAGCCAACTTTTTAGGGCACATCGGAAGGACCGGAGGTCGGGGATTATACGAAGCTCCGGGGGCAGCTCATTCCAGGGGGAAGGCGCTCCCACAATGAAGGGTCTCCCCCTGGGGGTCGCTAGCCGACACTGTCTGGCCGACGGCACCCTGAGGAAGCCAACTCTGTGGGATCGCACTGGACGGTGGGAGGCTACCGGTGGCAGTAGGTGGTCTCGCAGGTACCCTGGGCCTAAGCCATGGAGCGCTTTAAAGGTCATAATTAGTACCTTGAATTTTAGTAACCCGGTTGTTAAGTGAATCTGGCTTCCCCATTGACTTTGCTTGTCAAGGTGATCACATGACCCCAGGACACTGCAACTGTCATAAATAGGAGTCAGTTGCCAAATTTTGATCACATGACTCTGGGATGCTGCAGTGGCTGTATGTGTGAAAAATAAGTCCCTTTTTTCAGTGCCATTGTATCTTTGAAAAGCCATTAATTGAATGGCTGAGAACTACCTGGTAGAACTTTCATGGATTAATTCCTTGCTACATTATTATTTCAGATACGACTTCATTCAAAACAAGAACATGACATTTTATCTATTTTAATAGTGACGCTTCAGAGGACGTTAGTGTGATCTGACACTGCACATTTGGTGGTTGATATGTTGAAAGAAATGTCCTTCTGGGTTCGGCTCCAAGTGGGGGAAAAGACACTGGAGACATGGAGGCTGCTTGGAAAGATGGTTTATTGGTGGACAGCACCACATGGCTTGAACAGAAAAGGGGATCACATGCTTCAATGTTGGTGGAGAAGAAGAGAAGGGCTGAGGGAGGGGCTTGCTAGGCTTTTTATAACCTGTTCAGTCCCACCTCTCTGTTTCCTGTTCCTGTGTAAGAAATTTATTCTGATTGGTTGTCAGACTCCCATGGTGCCATGCAGGGAGGTACTCTCTAGGCTGTGATGAGTTCTCAGATGCCATGTGGAGAGTTGAGCAACGTTCCAATATCCTTTCCCCCTGCGGCTGCAGTGGAGAAGTCTTTATTATGTAAAGTGGGCTAGCCTGGCCTTCTCAATGGCCTATTGACAAAGTGTGGATGGGTAGGAAGCTACAGGCAACTATTCTGTCTTTTAAAGCGTGTTTCTTTCTTTTCCCATCCAGAGAAATATTCTGCCTTTTCAATATTTCCTAGGATATTTCATTTTTCTGGGAGTTACAAGACCCTTGCACCTCTAACCCTTTAGAAAAAGAAAAAAACCAGGGGTGTTCAAACTTGACAGCTTTAAGACTTGTGGACTTCAACTCCCAGAATTCCTCCTCTCGCTCTTCATCTTGATGATGTGCGGATGGGCGGGGGGAAGGAGCTGGAACCGGTTCTAAACGGCACTGTAGATTTGTGGAACCTCTTCTATAGAAGAGGTTAGAACTGGCAGGAACCCACCCCTGGTGTGTGTGTGTGTGTGTGTGTGTGTGTGTGTGTGTGTGTGTGTTTATAAGCTGACTGGCTGGCTCAGGCTGAGCAGTGAGTGCTTGAAGTTCCTCTGACAATTTCACATTTGGTGCATCATCGTGATTTTAGGTTTTCCCTGCATTCTATTCTTTTGGAGAAGCAGATAAAGCAACCAGTGTATTTCCTTTTTTAAAATAAAGGCTGCTTAGATCAGCCAGAGAGGTCAATTAGATACGTACAGTATGAGAAGCCCATAAGCAGGACCTGAATGCAATAGTACATTTCATGCTAATGTTTCGCCAGGCGTACGGATTTCAGAGTCAAGTGGCCTCTAATGCTGGAGTTTTCCTCAAGACTTTCTAGCACTTTTCTCCGCGGTAATTCTATCTTCTGTAATGGATTGCGAAATGTACTTTGTACCTGCAATAACTCTTGAGAGTCAGCTATTAATAACCCTTCTCTCCATAAAACTCAGGAAGTAAGTCCTATCGAACTTGGTGGGGTTTGCCTCTGAGTAGACACGAATAAAGTAACTGGCCGTTGCTTAATGACCTTTGACGAGGATAGTTTAGAACTTGCACTTTCTACTCACTTACAAAGACAGCTCTCTTTTCCAAAAACCCAGTTGCAAGAATTGACCTCCCTTTAATGGGCAGGATCACCTCCTTCACAAAATCTCATATTTAGAAATAATTTTTGCCTCTTAAACTTTGCTTAACCTTTAAATCACAACATCCCGGAATCAAATCCCATCAGAAATCCTTTTTTTAAAATATGATACCAAAGAAAGAAATGTCCTTCTGGGTTCGGCTCCAAGTGGGGAAAAAGACAAGTGGAGACACGGAGGCTTCTTGGAAAGATGGTTTATTGTTGGACAGGGCCACATGGCTTGAGCCCCGAACAGAAAAGGGGGATCAGATGCTTCAATGTTGGTGGAGAAGAAGAGAAGGGCTGAGGGAGGGGCTTGCTAGGCTTCTTTATAACCTGTTCAGTCCCACCTCTCTGTTTCCTGTTCCTCTATAAGAAATGTATTCTGATTGGTTGTCAGACTCCCATAGGGCCATGCAGGGGCAACTCTCTGGGCTGTGTTTTGAATCCAGGTTTAGTTGAGTTCTCAGATGCCATGTGGTCAGTTGAGTAAAGGGCCAATATTATTATGCTTTACTCCCATCCCCCCTGGGGCTGCAGTGGAGAAGTCTTTATTATGTAAAGGGACTAGCTTGGCCTTCTTAATGGTCCATTAACAGTGGGGATGGGCAGGAAGCTACAGGCAACTATTCTGTCTTTTAAAACATGTTTCTTTCTTTTCATAACCAGAGAAATATTCTTCCTTTTCAATATTTCCTAGGATATTTCATTTTTCTGGGAGAGGGCTGGGTGATAACTTCCCACAATACTTTTCGGCATACCCTTGTCACCTGGTTAAAATCATGATCATTCATCATTTCAAAACTATTTTTTTTTTAAATTTTTTCTTAAATCTTTTGTCTGTTTATATCGTTGGCTAAAATTATTATTGTGTTCAAAAGTTTTATTTCTTTTAAAACAAACATTTCATCATTCCTCAATCAGTAAGACATCGAAGTACAATTCTGTCCGAATGTACAGCCTAAAAGTTGGAGGTGTGGTTCTCTCGATGCTACATATTATCATATATGGTGGACCTGCCAAAAGGTTAAGGCATTCTGGATAAAAATATGGTGGATTATGCAAAATATCTTTAAAAGAAGGATAAAGTTTACTCCTCAGTTATTCTTGCTAGGTATATGTACTGATTTTACAGTGGTAGAGAGTAACTTGATTCTGCACCTAATAACGGCAGCAAGACTGTTGGTGGCGCAATACTGGAAGAAGGAAGACTTGCCTACAACTCAAGAATGGACATTGAAAGTTACAAACTTAGCCGAGATGGCTAAAATATCGGCATATCTTAAAGATCACTCAAATGAGAGATATAAACGAGACTGGAAAAAATGGATTGACTATATACAAAATAAATACGGGACCAAGAAATTCCAGTTAGCTTATGCTTAAGATCAGAAATGATTTAAACTGTTTAAAGTTAGTTCAGCAAGAAGAAGCTAAGGTCAATGTAGAATGTCATTAATTTCTTTATTTCTTTTTTCTCAATAGATTTTAGACTGTGTTTGTTAGAAATCCATACCGTGTACGGGTTCTGGGAAGTCGGGGGGGGGGGGGGGGGGGAGGAGGAGGGGGGTTGGGTGGGGAGGGTGGAGGGAGGGAAGGGTATGCATTAGACTAGACAAGAATTTGGTGGTAAACTAGAATCATTTGGGCTAAAATTATTATTGTAGTACGTGGCACGAAGTCCAGAAGCAGAAATCTCTTGACAGTACTGGACATGATTTACCTGAACTTTGAATGATCTTAGTCTATTTTAAAAAACCTTACATAAAGTATACTTAAAAAAGACCTCTGGTGCATCTGGCTTATGTTTGTAGAAGAATATCTAAGGGTGTTATGGAGAAGGTACACTCTGTCTCCTTTGTGGATTCAGCTTTGAACTGGCCTAAGACTTCTTGATATACTTGATGAGGATTTTTGTTTACATTTCATTCATTTGTTTCATACATTTCTCAGCCACCTTCTGAGATTCCAGTCCTCCTAAGCGGGAAGGAGGGAGGGAGAAAACTACCATACAAAGGCACATATTACCAGTATGTCCTGAAAATGTAAAGTAGGGAAAGAATATAATTTATTTGGCATCTCATGTATTAGTTATTATTCATTTTGATTTTCATTGCACCTTTTTAATTTGTTTTTATTAAGAAATATCGAATACACAGAGGCAACTATTTATTAAATTTTTTATCCTACCTTATTGCTTTATAAGGAACTCTAGGTGGTGAGGATACCAAATTGCCCTTCTCCTCACTTCCCCAAAACAACAACTTTGTGCGGTAAACTGGGCTTACAGACACTGACTGGCCCAAGGTCACCCAGCCAAGTTTCATTCCTAAAGCAGACTAGAACTCACAGTCTCCTAGTGAATGGCCTAAATTCACCCAGCTGGCTTTCAGGGTTAAGGCAGGACTAAAACTCAAGTCTCCCGATTTCTAGGCCAGCACCTTTAACGACACCAAATGGGGGAATGGAGCAGTGCGTGGGATTCAGCCAGTTCGCACCTATTCGGGAGAACCGGTTGGTAACTTTCTAAGTCAGGGGTAGTCAACCTTTTTATACCTACCACCCACTTTTGTATCTCTGTTAGTAGTAAAATTTTCGAACCACCCACCGGTTCCACAGTAATGGTGATTTATAAAATAGGGAAGTCAATTAAATTAAAAAAAGGGAAGTGCTTCAGTATCGGACAAAACCCCTACCGCCCCCCATGAAAGCTGGAACGCCCACTAGTGGGTGGTAGGGACCAGGTTGACTACCACTGTTCTAAGTAGTTCAGAGAACCGTTTGTTGGAAGAAATCTCCGTTTATTTTTTTCCGCTTCATAGGGCTAATCCTGTAAGGAAGGCAGGAAGGAAACATTCTAGTGTTGTTTCTAGCCTCATTTTTATTGACCTGCTTACAGAAACTGCCTCTCCGGTTAACCCTTATTACATTGTAACAGCTAAGGCGAAGCGCCCATCGACCCGAGTGACCTTGAATTGGCCAAGCCCACCCAGTCACATGACCACTGAGCCCCACCTACCCAGATGGTCATTAGGGCAGAGAACCAGTTGTTAAATTATTTGAATCCCACCCCTGGAATGGAGGTAAGAAGACTGAAGTCCACAAGTCTTAAAGCTGTCAAGTTTGAACACCTCTGGGGAATTTTTTCTAAAGGGTTAGGGGTGCAAGGGTCTTGTAACTTGACAGCTTTAAGACTTGCACACTTCAATGCCAGAGTTCCTGAGCCAACATGACTGGAGAAGGAATTCTGGGAGTTGAAGTCCACAAGTCTTAAAGCTGTCAAGTTTCAACACTCCTGGGTTTTTTTTCTAAAGGGTTAGGGGTGCAAAGGCCTTGTAACTTGACAGCTTTAAGACTTGTACGCTTCAGTGCCAGAGTTTCTGAGCCAACATTTTGATTGCTAAGTAAGAGCGTTGTTAAGTGAGTTTCACCACATTTTAGGAGTTGGCCATGCCCACCCAGTCACATGGCTGGCAAGCCACTCCCCTCAGTCACATGGTTGGCAAGCCACTCCCACACAGTCACATGGCTGGCAAGCCACTCCCACCCAGTCACTTGGCTGGCAAGGTACTCCCACAAAGCAGGCTACACCTACAGAAGAGGTTCTAAAAAATTTTGAAACCCACCACTGATGCACACTGACCAGATGATCTTCATACATCCATGTGTGCCAGAAATGAGAAGACCAGGTGACTGGTGTGCATGCGCATGAGAATGCCAGAAACCAAAAGCACAGGTTCTTGGTGCGTCCATGCATGCTGGGAAACTGCTCTTCTGGTTTCCAATGTTCCCGCGCATGCACACCGGGGAGCTGCTCTTCTGGTTTCCAGCGCTCCCCCCTGCCCCCATGCTCTATTTTCAGTTCTGCAACACTGGCCTAGAGTATCATTGAGAGAGAGGAGGAAGGGCAGCAGCCTAGAGAAATGTCTGCTAAACGAAATCTGAGTCCAAACCAGAAATGTAATTTGAGAAAGCATCTCAGAATTGACTCTCTCTCGTTTCTGGATTGGAAAGGCAGGGGAGTGGGGGGGGGGGAAATGCTTTCAGACTTGTAAGTTTCTGTTACTTTAACCTTCCAATCAGAGTAGTATTCTTAAGAATTAGTATTCTTAATCTTGGTTTCCTGGGGTACCTTGAAAGGCTGATATGTGCAAAACCAAACTTGTCTCCTCTTTCTTTTCCTCCAGACCACAGAGTTTTCAAACCAATGGTGGACCACTATCAATGCACTGTATTCAGCTTACAGGGGTGTTAAATTGGAGGCCCTCGGGCTGGATGCAATCGCATGCAGGCCACGCCCACTCCAGCTCTGCAAAAGGAAAAAAAATCATCGCGATACGTCATGTGACGGCAACATGATGGCACAAGTTTGACACCTGTGGCTTAGCCGGTGTCAGTTGGTGTGTAAACTTTGTTCAGTGCCTTGTGCCTATGCTTTTAACTACCTAGCAAATGTTTAATATATATATGTGTGTGTGTGTGTGTGTGTGTGTGTCTGTGTGTATGTGTGTGTGTCTGTGTCTGTGTGTTTTATTTGTGCTGTTATTTGTGCTAACAAAGGCAACAGTAAAAATATTGGGTTTCTGTCGTGATGGACTCTTGTGACGAGCTGATTGACAAATGATGGAAGCAGTTAGCTTCGTCCCATAATTGGGGCTTACCAGGGGTTGTGACACTAAATATATATCTATATCTATATCTATCTATATCTATCTATATCTATCTATCTATCTATCTATCTATCTATCTATCTATCTATCTATCTATCTATCTATCTATCTATCTATCTATCTATCTATCTCAGAGGTGGGTTCATACCAGTTTGCACCTATTCGGTAGAACCGGTTTGTCAAATCTACCGAACCGGTTAGAAGAGGTTCCACCAGTGGACCCGGAAAGCAGGCCACACCTACAGAAGAGGTTCCAAAAATTTTTGAGACCCACCACTGGTCCTTGGATATGATTATTCTACACTATCATGCTCCTATTTATAAAACTCAGTGCCTCTGTGAAAGGTAAGGATGACTACTGCGTTTGTGGTGCAATCAGAACATTGTGTGTGTTGAAGTTGTTTTAACGCAAACCAAAGATGCCTTTCAAAAAACCAGTTTACATCCTATTCTTATGCATGCCAGTGCTGTGTGTGAGGTAATTTAAGGTGGTTCTGACAAGTGTCGTCGGCATCTTCATATCCGGTCACATGGGCGGCAAGCCACTCCCATCCGGTCACATGGGCGGCAAGCCACTCCCACAAAGGAGGCCACACCCACAGAGTAGGTTCGAACAATTTTTGAAACCCACCACTGTTTATATATATATACTTCTAATTTTACGCGGGACAAAACCCGAATAACCAAAGACCTACATACTAACACCCGCGAAAACCTCAGAAAACATGCATGCATGCATGCATGCATGCATGCATGCATGCATGCATACATACATACATACATACATACATACATACATACATACATTTAAAAACCCTTCACAATTGAAAACGACAGGCTCTTTTGGTCTTGCGGGCATTGGCTGGATGTGTGTTATACCTTGACTGTTAAAACAGCTCCGCAAGACCTATTTTTCTCAGGCAGAGAATAGCCAGCAGACTCCCAAGCGACATGCTGCTTAAGTGCGGAATGCCTCTCCTGTCTCTCCTTGCTTTCCCAGGGAGCACAACAGCTTGCAGAACAGTAAGTGGCAAGTGTTTATTATAACATTATGCCAGGCTAAGGACAAACTGTTCTTCTGAAGAATGTTTTACAGCCTTAAATAGAAAGAAAAGCCATTTGACAGCCCTTAATGCTTACTGAAGAAGAAGAAATTGCCACTGAGTGGCTAATTCTGAAACAGCTTTCAGGCCCCTATTGCTGCTTATTGTTAAAGTCATTGTGGTTATTATTTTGTTACCATCATCTAGTACTTTAAAGATAAGTGTATCATACAGTCCCAGCAAATGGGATTAATACACCAGTGTGGCTGAAGTAGCATAGTTTGCCACGTGGCATTTCCTACCTGTGAATGTGGATTTGCAAAGAGGTGAAACAAATGAACACATGAAAAACAACTCCAAACTAATTTATTAACACAACAGCAATTGTTCACATTGGCAGATGGAGATTGATTTTTTTCCGGGTCCTTTAGGACTTATCAAAGCAGCTAGTAGTTCTACTTTTTTTCATAATGTCCCAAAGGTCCTTGGCATTAAAGGGGGAAAAAAATATTATCAGCAGCTACTGTCATTGAAACATAGGCATCTGCTGCTAATTTAATCAGAGATATACTGAAAATCTCAGCAGCTGATCTCAACCCTATAGGGAGATTTCAGCTCCTGAGTTAGTTTTCTACAATCTGAAAATGGATTTTCCATTTGGAAGATTTCAACCTGTACAGCTATTAGGTAATGCTTTACAAGTTGGCTTAATTCTTTTATCAGATAAAGTACTCCTATGAGTTTTTTATTCATAAATATATGTATGTATATATACATATATGTGTATATATGTGTGTGTATATATATATATATATATATGTGTGTGTGTGTGTGTGTGTGTGTGTGTGTGTGTGTGTGTGTGTGTTGCATTTGTGCTGATAAATAAATAAAGGGAGACTAGTATAGATCTATTTCAAGCTATTTAGCTCTCATCAGCTAGCCATACCCTTACTGGGATTTGAACCTGTGGTGTATCGCATGTTAGGCAGTTGTGTTAGCCACTAAGCCACAAGTTCTCCTCCTTTATCAGGTGAGCCAGGGAAATATGCATTTTGGAGCTAAATAGCTTGAAATAGATCTATACTAGTCTCCCTTTATTTATTTATCAGCACAAAAGCAACACAAAGGCAACAGTAAAAATAATGGCTTTCTGTCTGGATGGTCTCTTGGGATGAGCCGATAGACAGAGAAAGGAAGCAGTAGGCTTCCTCCCATATTTGGGCATACCAGGGGTTGTGACACAAAATACATATACATACATATACATATACATATACATATACATATACATATACATATACATATACATATACATATACATATACATATACATATACATATACATATACATATACATATTCATATACATATACATACACATACACATACACATACACATACACATACACATACACATACGTACATACACATACACACACACACATATATTCAGGTTTTAATATACAGCCTTCTATGTTTTTCTTTATTTCTGTTTCTACTAGGCCACAGCCATTGTATTCCATCTTTAAGAGAAAACAGATTTTTCATTTAAAGAAATGGGAAGTCAGCTCCTATTTCTTAGTTGTAGATTACTGTATTAAGTTGTAATCTGCCTGTTATAATTATTAATGCATTCTGTCTGTGATCTATGTTCTGAGAATGAATCTAAACAGCAAATCTTCTGACTGCCTGCCCTCTCAATTATTGGGACACCTTCACTGCTTCCTGGTGTTTTTGCTGTTTTGTCTTTTCTCACCTGTGAAAAATTCTGGAGAACCTCAGAAGGCTGTGTCCACTTCTGAGCCATTTTAGTCGGAGCCTATAAAAAGTATCGAATCGATAAAAGGTTTTGTATTCTCTCTATTTTTTCCCCTCCTGGTCTGATTTTTCTGTGAGTCATTCCTGCCTGATGCCTCTGTATTGTCTGTAAAACATATGTCTTTTGGGAAAGAAATGAGGCATTAATCTGTGCTGCTGGTGCCACCTGCTGTAGGGAAATGTGCAAAACATATTTTGCATTTTATTTGGTTGCGCACAGCTTGAAGATGGTTGGAAGAATGTGCTTTGGATCTTGCGTGTGTTCAGAACCTCTTTCTCGGTGAGATGTGATGGTTTCAGCCTTTCCCCAGAGCCTGAAAAGAATTCTCTTCCCTAAGAAGGTCACTCATTAAAGTTAATGTAACCTTAATGCAGCAGGATCTTTAGCTGATTGATTGATTAAGTGCCATCAAGATATTTTCAACTCCTAGCAACCATACAGGATAGAATAGATCTTGTCCATAGATCCAGCTCCATTAAAGTTAATGCAACTCTTAAAGCAGCAGCATCTTTACCTGGGCTTCTGTTTAAGGGCTGACCTATCTTTTCTAAATCATTTTTGAAGCCTGAAAGGCTCGACTGTTTTGCATAGCAAAGTCCTTTTTGTTGTTCAACTGAACAAATTTGGTTAATAATGGCTATTTAATATTTAATATAACACTTGAGTATTTGATTTTTTTCCCCCCCTTTTGTAAACACATGCACGAAGTGCATTCACAACACATCTGGGTTTTTTCCTTTACACTGTGCTGTTTTCCGAACTCATTTAATGTTTTAATGTTTTCATAGAATACCATGGTTGTTACCTGTTAAACACTGAATCTCTTTTATCCAGAGATCCATATGCAATAAATACATGAAATATTGGGGGAAAAAAATCTCTGGTCCATTATTAAGAATAGGTGATCAAATGATGTACATGTGGGTTAACATCAATATTAACATGCAATTTCATAGAGTTGATTGAAGGTGATGGTCTAGAAAGCAGGAGAGTGTAAGTTCTACTCCAGGACTGTCAAACTTATGGGAAGGATGCGTCACCTGCTGACCCGTGGCACGACAAAACCGCGCTCGTCAAAATCGTGGTGATAAAATCGCGGCGCTAAAGCCGCGACGTCATCACCGCGCGTCATCACTGCCACGACAACAGAAGGGCGCTTTAAAACGGCACCGCGGCAGAAAGCCGACTACAATTAAGGTAAGCGTTAGGATTAGGTTTAGGGGTTTGTTTTAGGGTTAGGTTTAGGTTTAGGGTTAGGTTTAGGTTTAGGGTTAGGGTTAGGGTTAGGGTTAGGGTTAGGTTTAGGGTTAGGTTTAGGGTTAGGGTTAGGTTTAGGGTTAGGTTTAGGGTTAGGTTTAGGGTTAGGTTTAGGGTTAGGTTTAGGGTTAGGTTTAGGGTAGGTTTAGCGTTAGGTTTAGCGTTAAGTTTAGGGTTAGGTTTAGGTTTAGGTTTAGGTTTAGGGTTAGGGTTAGGGTTAGGTTTAGGGTTAGGTTTAGGGTTAGGTTTAGGGTTAGGTTTAGGGTTAGGTTTAGGGTTAGGTTTAGGGTTAGGTTTAGGGTTAGGTTTAGGGTTAGGTTTAGCGTTAGGTTTAGGGTTAGGTTTAGGTTTAGGGTTAGGTTTAGGGTTAGGTTTAGGGTTAGGTTTAGGGTACTGAGTGCTTGGGAATGCGCAAATTTGCCCTCCGCGATTATGTCATCGCGGTAGGGTCGCGTTTTTCCTTAGCGCTTAGAACGGCGCGAATTAGTCTTCGCGCTTATGTCTCCGCGGATAAGGGCTTCGCGGATTTGTGGTGGAACCCTGCTGACCACCCCCCATCCAGTTTAACCAAGGGGAAAAAAGTCCTGACACATCACATGATGCTGCCATGATGATGCGAGTTTGACACCCCTGTTCTATTCCGATCTTAGCCATGAAAGCCAGCTGGATGACTTTGGCCTATAGCTATTCCCTCTATCTCACAGGGCTGTAGTTTCAAGCATTTTTAAATGTAGAAACGTCCCTCAATCTTAGAGTTATGGACAAAGAAGTATTATTACTCTGCTAATTTAGTATTTCTTTACATCAAAATGGGAAGCAGTTCCTGGAAGAATCCCAACTCTCTACGTTTTGGAAAGACATTTTTTTCATGCTGTAGTTTACTACTCTTTTTCAAAACAAAAGATAGTCCCCCTCGTCTAACCATTTTGGAATAAAATTGAGACTCATCTGTTTAATTTAGCACTTATATTGTTAGTTGTGTTTAAGTGATATTTTTAAATGGTTTCACTCCATTTTATTGCTTTTCCTGAGCTGTTTTAATTTGTGGTAGGCGTCTTCATTGTAATATGGGAAAGGGTTACATATCACAATTAATTTGATGTTCCACCTCAAATCTTCTTTCCTGTCAGGAAACATACCTTCTCTTGAAAATATGAATAAAATCCACACCTTTGTGATACTGCTTTTTAATTCTAAACAACTAACAAAATCACTAAAGATTTTGAATCTTTGTTAATCCACATTAGGCATCTTTAATTCAGAGATTTATTCTTCTATGATCAGAGACAGGCCTTTTCTTAGCATTCTCAGCAAACTAAAATTGCTGAGGGGAAGCGGGGAAGGAAGGAGGAAAGGAAGGGGGAAAAGAAGGAGAGAAGGAGAGAAGAAAGGAGGGAAGGAAGGAAGGAAGGAGGGAAGGAGAGAAGGAGAGAAGAAAGGAGGGAGGGAAGGGGAAGGAGGGAGGGAAGGAAGGAGGGAAGGAAGTAGAGTAGGAGAGAAGAAACGAGGGAAGGAAAGAGGGAGGGAGGGAAGAAGAAGTAGGACCGTTGTAAGATAAGATGGATCTATGGGATGGTAAGAAAGCAATTCTCAAGTATATTGTCAACTGTAGGGAAAAATTGTTATAAATACATATTATTAATAACAGTTATGAGACCATATAATTGTGAATGTATATATGAAATTGATGAAATAAAAAATTGGAAAAAATAAAAAATATATTAAAAAATAAAATTGCATCATATTTGACATCATGACACAACATTCACTCTTAGATAGTTGCGTCACAGTGCCCGACACAAATATGTAAGCCTTCGCTTTTGTGAACTTTGTTGTGATGGGTGTTTTATTACTTGCTTCTCCATGCTCCCACTGTACATGCCAACGTTGGGATATTTGCAGCCAGACAAATCAAAATGATGGAAAGTGTATTGTGGCATCAGGGTGCCAGTAAATAATGTTGACCATATTTATGGTGTACAAGGCAGGCATTGGCAGGAATTAATGGATTCTCTTGGCTTTGTTTCCCTCTCTCTTATTGAATGTCACCACTTAGTTGGAAAACATCCATCCATTTTCTCAATGGAACTGGAGTTGGGGGGAAAAAAGGTGTATTGCAAGTTGACTTGACTGATTGATTTTGCACAAGTATTCTTCCTGAGTGAGTATGTTCAAAGGGATGGGTGGATTTCCCCCTGTGTGCAATGTGCACGTGTGCTGTTCAATGTAAATTGTTCTGCGCGCATGCACAGAACAATTTACAGTGAGTAAAATCCAGAATGGTGGCGGCCAAGCGGCAGCAAGGGAACCAGTTCGGGGGCGTGGCAGGCCCGGGTTGCTGTTGGTTCTGCGACCCAGGCCTGAATTCGACTACCGGTTCGGCCGAAACGGGCTGAACTGGTAGCAACCCACCTCTGTTGGCGAGGTATATCTGTGGCAAAACCTGTATTGGGTAAGAAAAAAAATGCCACTATTTTAACCTGGGTACAGTTATGGACAATTCAAAGGTGGGTTCCTACCAGTTCGCACCTATTCAGTAGAACCGGTTCGTCAAATCTACCGAACCGGTTAGAAGAGGTTCCACCAGTGGACCCGGAAAGCAGGCCACACCTACAGAAGAGGTTCCAAAATTTTTTTGAAACCCATCACTGGTCCTTGGATATGATTATTCTACACTATCATCCTCATATTTATAAAACTCAGTGCCTCTGTGAAAGGTAAGGATGACTACTGCGTTTGTGGTGCAATCAGAACATTTTGTGTGTTGAAGTTATTTTAACGCAAACCAAAGATGCCTTTTAAAAAACAACTTTACATCATATTCTTATGCATGCCAGTGCTGCGTGTGATGTAATTTAAGGTGGTTCTGACAAGTGTCGTCGGCATCTTCATATCCGGTCACATGGGCGGCAAGCCACTCCCATCTGGTCACATGGGCGGCAAGCCACTCCCACAAAGGAGGCCACACCCACAGAGTAGGTTCGAACAATTTTTGAAACCCACCACTGGGACAATTCCTTCCACAGGCATCAGTGTGGGGGAATCAAATGCATTGTCCTGAGGAAACAGAGAGAGAAAAAAAGAGGTTTCTGCAATATGTCTGTATTGCTGTTTGTGCAAGTGAGGAAAAAATAGATCCTCTGAAATCAAGAAGAACTAGTTTATACCCCTTTGATTGTATACAGATGAATCACAGCCTCCCCACCCCCAAGTAGTAAAGTGAAATACACAGTACTCACAAATATAGTATCATCCTGATCTCATTAGGTTGAACATTAAGGAATGATTTTCTGTTGTACTTTCAAACATCCTGCACAGGAATCCTTACCCCACAATCCAGCAAGTTGTTTCTTTCTATGCCTTTGCCATTGTTTGATTCCCAGGGATTGCTTTACAAATGTGTAAAAGAAGAACAACCTATTATGAATTCTCATCTTCAACTTCACACGTTACAAACTACACATAACGTCAGGACACTTTTGCTGTTCCAGTGGTGATCAAGGGAACGGAAACAAGTCTTTAACTCCCCAAATTACTCCGTTAAAATGTTCAGATTTCAGGTTTATTCTGCTGAGTTAGTTAACAAAATGCACATGGCTTAGCAACCTGCTTTCAGTGATGCCTCACCTCCATCCACAATGGAGGGAAAAGCCACAACAATGCAAATGTATTTGTCCAACCCGATTCTGAAAGCTTTGTAGAAACTGCTGAGCAAAACAAGACCCACCAAATTCGAGCACCATTAACAAGGGATAGAAGCTGCCCTCTCTCTGTGACCACGTTTTTTTGTTTTGTTACGGTTGTTGTAATACTGGGTTCAACAGCATTTTATTATCACCTTTCAAACAATGTGTTGCATTTCAGAAGAAAGCAAGAGAATTCCACCGTCTTGCTGAGAGAAAAAAAAAAGTGAAGCAAATGTTTTGTGTTTCCTGTAGTTGTTTACCAATCATTTATCAGGTGACTATTTCCAAACAATTCTAGAAATTTACACTCATGAGACTTATTTATGTGTTTATTTAAGAGCTCTTTCCCTCCTCATCCCAGATTCATTATTAACAGAGCCTTCAAAAAGAGGGAAACTGTCAGAAATTCTGTGCTAACTCATCTTCATTACAGGCACATCTATAAATTCTGGGGACACTTTCCCAGCTGAAGTCACAGAGGGATGCAATCAAAATGTGTACGTGTAGAAAATGGAGAAAGACACCTTCAGCTATCAGGTAGGAAAAAAAAATAACCAGGAGAAATATTTTTTTTATCTCCTCTCTTGAGTGTTAGTACTTCACAAAGATGGAATATGTTTATTTTTTTTTTATTATTATTAATTTTTTTATTTTATCAATTTCATATATACATTCACAATTATATGATCTCATAACTGTTATTAATAATATGTATTTATCACAATTTTTCCCTACAGTTGACAATATACTTGAAGATTGCTTTCTTAACATCCCATAGATCCATCTTATCTTACAACGGTCCTACTTCTTCTTCCCTCCCTCCCTCTTTCATTCCCTCGTTTCTTCTCTCCTACTCCCCTTCCTTCCCTCCTTCCTTCCCTCCCCCTTCCCTCCTTCTCTCCTTCCCTCCTTCCTTCCTTCCTTCCCTCCTTTCTTTTCTCCTTCTCTCCTTCCTTTCCCCCTTCCTTTCCTCCTTCCTTCCCCCCTTCCTTCTCTCCTACATTCCCTCCTTCCTTCCTTCTCTCCTTCTCTCCTTGGAATATGTTTATGTTACTAAACAATTTGATGTAGAGTGATGTGAGTCTCCTCCTATAATAAAGTTTTAGTATGCAATGGCGGAGAAGAGATTAATCAGCCACAAATCCCACTTCTTCTTGCCTTGAATCTGATTCTGGCAAGTAGGCAAAATTACAAATCTGTTATGGGGAATACTCAGGCAAGCACTGAAACCCCTTTTTTCTTTGAAGCTGAAAGTCTCTCGAAGTCCCCTGTGCCAGCTGATTATTTGTACTAAATTGGAAAAGTTAACTGCTCCAAGATGGCACAATGATAAGGTTGACAGAAAATATATTTGATTGATTGATTTAATTTGTATGGCGCCCACTCTCAAAGAGACCCAGGGCGGCTAAATAACTATTTAAATAACTATCACTGCTTCAGAGCATAAACTTTCTATATCCCTGACTGTATTGGTTTTATAAAGTATATGTGTATGTGTGTGTTGGGTGTGGGAGAGAGAGAGGGACAGAGAGACATAGAGAAAGACAGGGATCTAATCACTTAAGATACATCCCGATAATTGCTTTAAACTGATGGAGATAGAATATTGGGTTATCTGGTACTTGCACGATGTTGAAAGACATTACTTAAGTTCTTTAGTTGACTATTGTGAATTTATTCTCATCTTGTTTTATTCAGCTTTTTACATGGTATTGCCATCAATTATACAGTTTTGAGTGAACTGTTCACAATGGGATTTTGTTTACTGCAAACCAGTATACAACATTTCAAAAAGCGAACTGTCCATTTGAGAAAGTGTGACTTGGCAGAAATACCATGCAATATAACAAATTCCATTCAATATTTATAGCATGAAATCAAACGTTCAAGGGAAACATTCTGGTAAATTCAAGGGTATGTCCTTCGACTTTCCTTGGCTACATCCCAGAAGAGAAACCCTTATGGAATTGTGATTGCCTTGTGATTTATGGATTTGAACATTAGAAGGGGCAATTTATGAAAAAGAAGGAAATTATGATGTAACCTTAGAGAGAGAGGGTAAAATACAAATGCATTTATAACTGTCAAAAAGATCAGAAGCTGCTTATTTATAATGTTTTCTTTCTATTTTTTTGTGTCTTACTTATTCACTATTCTTTATTTTTTTTCTTTGTT
Source organism: Thamnophis sirtalis (assembly GCF_051295495.1). Classification (NCBI taxonomy): domain Eukaryota; kingdom Metazoa; phylum Chordata; class Lepidosauria; order Squamata; family Natricidae; genus Thamnophis; species Thamnophis sirtalis. The sequence continues at coordinate 127,854,042 of NW_028261386.1, forward strand.
CTCTAACTTTGGAATTGTTTTTATCATCTTTATCTATCTGTCTGTCTGTCTGTCTGTCTGTCTATCTATCTATCTATCTATCTATCTATCTATCTATCTATCTATCTATCTATCTATCTATCTATCTATCTATATCTATCTACCTACCTACCTACCTACCTACCTACCTACCTACCTACCTACCTACCTACCTACCTACCTACCTACCTACCTACCTCTATCTATCTATCTATCTATCTCTCTCTCTCTCTCTCTCTCTCTCTCTCTCTCTCTCTCTCTATCTATCTATCTATCTATCTATCTATCTATCTTGAGCCAAGGTGGCGCAGTGGTTAAATGCAGCACTGCAGGCTACTGCTAGATCAGCAGTTCAGCGGTTCAAATCTCACCGGCTCAGGGTTGACTCAGCCTTCCATCCTTCCGAGGTGGGTAAAATGAGGACCCAGATTGTTGGGGGCAATATGCTGACTCTCTGTAAACCGCTTAGAGAGGGCTGAAAGGCCTATGAAGCGGTATATAAGTCTACTGCTATTGCTATTGCTATTGCTATCTATCTATCTATCTATCTATCTATCTATCTATCTATCTATCTATCTATCTATCTATCATCTATCTATCTATCTATCTCTATCTCTATCTATCTATCTAATAGCAATAGCAATAGCAGTAGACTTATATACCGCTTCATAGGCCTTTCAGGCCTCTCTAAGCGGTTTACAGAGAGTCAGCATATTGCCCCCAACAATCTGGGTCCTCATTTTACCCACCTCGGAAGGATGGAAGGCTGAGTCAACCCTGAGCCGGTGAGATTTGAACCGCTGACCTGCTGATCTAGCAGTAGCCTGCAGTGCTGCATTTAACCACTGCGCCACCTTGGCTCTTATCTATCTCTATCTATCTATCTATCTATCTATCTATCTATCTATCTATCTATCTATCTATCTATCTATCTATCTATCTATCTCTATCTCTATCTCTATCTCTATCTCTATCACTATCTCTATCTCTATCTCTATCTCTATCTCTATCTCTATCTCTATCTCTACCTACCTACCTACCTACCTATATCTATATCTATCTATCTATCTATCTATCTATCTATCTATCTATCTATCTATCTATCTATCTATCTATCTATCTATCTATCTATATCTATCTTTATCTATCTATCTTTATCTATCAATCTATCAATCTATCAATCAATCAATCAATCAATCTATCTATCTATTTATCTCTCTCTATATCTATCTATCTATCTATCTATCTATCTATCTATCTATCTATCTATCTATCTATCTATCTATCTATCTATCTATCTATCTATCTATCTTAGCTTTGTGAAGTCTGAAAAGGTTGGCTGCTACTACCAATTGTAAAAGCAAAGCAAAAATACACCTTCTATTTCCTGGATATACATTTGCAATATAGCAAACATATTTGAGGCTTCATCTGTGTCAGAGCTCTCTTGAATTCAATTCTAGTGTCTTTTTTTTTCCAAGCCCAAGCTTAACCTTGACATTTATGATGAAAGAGAAATGGAAATTGTCTCGATCAATTGTATATTCTCAGCCTCCTTTTTTAAAAAAAAATTACGGTTCCACGGGTTGGCATTTTGTCAGGGAAGGGAGTGAAAGACAATTAAATCAATGCCCTGGTTTGTTTTTATTAGACATGGTGTATTTAATCCCAGCAGCTAGATGGTAGCACCGCTTTGCGCATGCATTTATGAGCAGCCCAGATTTGGTTCGAGGATGTGGAATTGAAACTTACATATCAGGCAATAGAGGCATTTTTTCCTGAAGAAAAATCGTTGTAAGATCATAGGAAGTTTGGTTTTCCCCAAGGAATCTTTGTGCTGATAAAAGTGAAAGGCTAGCTTGCCTATAATCTGCCAATGAAAGATAATCAGGTAAAAATATAAGGAAAAACAAAGGACACATTATTTAAATATTTAGGAAGCCTTTGAGTAGATGATGTTTTATATAATTTAAGTCATAGTGACTTAAATGTGATCTTTTGGAATGTGTGTATACATATATCATCTTTCCCCCAAAAATAAGACAGGGTCTTACTTTCTTTTGATCCCCAAAATAAGTGCTTGGCCTTATTTTTGGGGAGGTTTTATTATTTTTGAGATCCAAGAGGCTCCTTAACCTTGGCCCGTGGCCTGCGGTCCAGCTGATCCAGAGGAGGCTGGAAGTTCTGTCTCTGCTTCTGGCACACTCTTGCCAGCCCTAGCATTGCTGAGCTTGCCAGAAAGGGCACGGCAGCTGGGGTTTGTAGGTGCAGCCTCCAAGAGGCCATTCCACATGGATGGCAGGTGTATGTGGGGCGCATGGGGCCAGGAAATGGCAGGGACCGGCTGCGCATGGATTTAAATATTTTAGGGGAAGGCTTATTTTAGTGCATGAGCTCAAAAGCCCGATTGGGCATATTATCTGGGGAGGTCTTATTTCCGGGGAAAACAGAGTATTCACAGGATCTCATTTCATGGCTGAAGCATTATAGTCTAAATCAGTGGTGAGTTTCAAAAAATTTTGGAACCTACTCTGTGGGTGTGGCCTCCTTTGTGGGAGTGGCTTGCTGGCCATGTGACCTGGTGGGAGTGGCTTGCCAGCCATGTGTTTTCTTTCTTTCTTTCTTTCTTTCTTTCTTTCTTTCTTTCTTTCTTTCTTTCTTTCTTTCTCTTTCTTTCCTTCCTTTTGTCTCTCTGTCCCTTTTTTCTTTTTTTCTTTCATCTCTCTCTCACTCTTTTTCTTTCTTTTTTCTTTTTTTCTTTATTCATTTCTTCCTTTCTTTCTCTTTCTCCCTCTCTCTGTGTCAGTCTGTCTGTCTGTCTCTCTCTCTGTGTGTAGCAGTGGTGGGTTTCAAAAATTTTTGGAACCTCTTCTGTAGGTGTGGCCTGCTTTCCGGGTCCACTTGTGGAACCTCTTCTAACCGGTTCGGTAGATTTGATGAACCGGTTCTACCGAATAAGTGCGAACTGGTAGGAACCCACCTCTGGTCTAAATGCATATTTCATTTAATCGAAGCTTTCTGAACAAAAAGAGTTTCTGATTTTTGGCAGACGTCTTCTGAAGTTGACCGTGAGGAAACTGATGGCAACCGTATTTGTGGATTGAGTAGCAGGCAAAGAAGCAAGATCAGGAGGACGCAGCTCTCAGCAGCCGAACGTCAAGCCATGGAGGAGTCTCTTCAGGCAAACTCTTTTAATCCAGATATGCAGGAGCTGTACGTAGACAAACCTCCTCCATTGCGGGAAGCAGGTGAGACCCTCCCCAAAGATTCCCAGGTAAAAGAAGGCTTATCCCACAGCCAAGAAGAATCATGCAGAGACGACTCAGAAGATTGCAGGGGTGTAGAATCATTTGGCAGAAAAGACCAAACATTTGAAGCTGACGTAGAGAGCAAAGATGAGCAACGGGGGTGGCTAGACGCAAGGAGGAGCGAGGAGACCTCTGAAATAGCGTCATGTGAAGATAACACTTGCTCAGTGCGGGATGGGGGTAAGTCCCACCCGACAGAGGAGATGGACGGGGATCATCCTATAGCAACCCAGGAAAAAGAAGACCGGAAAGACGTGTCTGTTTTGGAGCCTGGCATTCCCAACCAAACTTTGCAAGAGTTTAAGCGTGTATCGAAAGAGAGTCCCTTGTTAAGCAACTGGACTTGGGACAGCAGTGAACATAGGCCTACCTCTTGCCGTGCACGTCTGAAGTCTAGGGAGGAACAGAGTCAATGCATGGAAACTCTTCCTCCTCATTTAGGAGGCATTGACCAGGAAGTTCCCATTGTGCACACGCATGGATCAGGGCAAGGAGGAAAGCCCCAACTGGGTTACAATTCTGCTGGGCTGGAGAAACAGCCATCAAAAATGGATGATGTGGAACAGCCTGTTGGGAGTCAACAGGCCCCTTTTCCAAAGGTGGCCAGAGCTCCACCTGCTAACTCTGAGCCCACATCTGGTAAGCCCATTAAGTCCCACGTGAAATAGAGGGATTGTGCTATTATCAGCTAAGCATACGATACAAATAAGATTGGTGAAATTGATACTATGGCGTTATAGGTTCACCGACAAAAGGGCGCCCGACAAAAGCGCGCCCGACTAAACCGCGGTGACAAAACCGTGAGTTCTAAACCGCGCCGACGAATGAGCGCTGAAGTGTGCCGACAACAGCGCGCCGACAGAAGCGTACTCTAACCCTAACCTTAATCCTAACCCTAACCCTAAACCTAACCCTAAATCTAAACCTAACCCGAACCCTAACCCTAACCCTAACCCTAACCCTAACCCTAACCCTAACCCTAACCCTAACCCTAACCCTAACCCTAAACCTGATCCTAACCCTTACCGTAAGTTAAATCGCGCTTCTGTCGGCACGCTGTTGTCGGCGCGTTGATGACATTGCGGTTTTGTTACCGTGGTTTTGTCGGCATGCTTTTGTCGTCCGCGCATTTGTCGGGTCACGGGCGTTATATGCTATCTTCATTCAAAAGCAGCGTTGTGTATAAGGAGAGATAAAAGAAAATGATAAACCACAAGAATCAAATTATAAGGAAAATTAGACAAAGCAGTGACAGATCTGTTAAAACGGGAGCAAACTGCAGCATCAAGATAGAGTGAGATGCTGTGGCCTGTTAGATGACATTGCAAAGATTTCATTCTCACCCGGCCACTACATAGTACAGAACTTTTGCTGGAGAACGATGGTTTCCTTAGCAGATTTTTTTATTATTATTTTTTCCCTTCTACAACACCTTACAGTTATTACATCAACATTGTTATGTCATCATACCTGTACATGTATATAATATTTCGCTATATATATCCCGAGCTGAGGTGGCGCGGTGGGTAGAGTGCAGTACTGCAGGCCACTTCAGCTGACTGCTATCTACAGTTCAGCGGTTCAAATCTCACCGGCTCAGGGTTGACTCAGCCTTCCATCCTTCCGAGGTGGGTAAAATGAGGACCCGGATTGTTGTTGGGGGCAATATGCTGACTCTGTAAACCGCTTAGAGAGGGCTGAAAGCCCTATGAAGCGGTATATAAGTCTAACTGCTATTGCTATGTGTGTGTTTAGTGTGTGTGCATATATATGTGTGTGTGTGTGTGTGTGTGTGTTGTATTTGTACTGATAAATAAATAAAGGGAGACTAGTATAGATCTATTTCAAGCTATTTAGCTCTCATCAGCTAGCCATAGTGGGATTAGAACCTGTGCTGCATCTTAGGCAGATGTGTTAACCACTAAGCCACAAGGTTCTCCTCCTTATCAGCTGAGCCAAGGAAATAGGTATGTATTTAGTGTCACAACCCCTGGTATGGCCAAATATGGGAGGAAGCCTACTGCTTCCTTTCTCTGTCTATTGGCTCGTCACAAGAGACCATCCAGACAGAAACCCAATATTTTTACTAATATTCGAATCCCAGTAAGGGTATGGCTAGCTGATGAGAACTAAATAGCTTGAAATGATCTATACTAGTCTCCCTTTATTTATTTATCAGCACAAATACAACACACACACACACACACACACACACACACACACACACACACGGTATATAGTGTGTGTGTGTGTGTGTGTGTGTGTGTGTGTGTATGTATGTATGTGTGTGTGTGTATATATATATATATATATATATATATATGTATATATATATATATATATATATGTATATATATATATATATATATATATGTATATATATATATATATATATATATGTATATATATATATATATATATATATATATATATATATATATATATATATATATATATATATATATATATATATATATATATATATATATATATATATATATATATATATATATATATATATATATATATATATATAGTATATGTCACACATATACTAAGGAGTAACTCTGGTTACTGGCAAAAAAAAAAAAGAGGGTTAAAAGAGATATTCCAACAAGAATTATATGGCTCTCAAGTCATTTGGCTATTCTTACTGAAATTCTCTTAAAAGCCAATTACATTCCAGTTTTGATGATGTAGGAGATTCCAATTCCACTCTAGATTGTGTGGGAAGCAAAAGGTGGTACATTTAATTGGCTCCTTTGTGGAAAGAATCCCATAGACCTTTCGCATAAAAGAGTTTAATGAATAATAGAACCAGTGGGTCAGCAAACATAAAAAAAGACTAGCATTTTCCTTTTTTCGGCAGCAGGTCGTTAATTATACCCTCAAATAATCTGGCTGTGGATTTACTATCTTGGAAAACTGGGATTAAAATTGATTTATTTTGCTTGAGTAGATACCATCACATTTGTGTTTACAAGAGCCAAGGTGGCGCAGTGGTTAGGGTGCAGTACTGCAGGCCACTTCAGCTGACTGCTATCTGCAGTGCAGCGGTTCAAATCTCACCGGCTCAAAGGTTGACTCGGCCTTCCATCCTTCCGAGGTGGGTGAAATGAGGACCCAGACTGTGGGGGTGATATGCTGACTCTGTAAACCGCTTAGAGAGGGCTGAAAGCCCTATGAAGCGGTATATAAGTCTAACTGCTATTGCTATTGCTATTCTACCAATCATATAGATTGATAAAAGTGGTTTGGTTCATGATAACCTATGCCTAGACCCATGATGGCGAACCTATGGCGCATGTGCCTGAAGTAGCACGTAGAGCCATGTTGCCTGGCACGTGTGGCATCACCCATTCCTCTTCTGCGTTTCTGGCCTTGGTGCGTGCGGCAGGGCCGGAAACTGGAAGAGCTGGTTTTCCGTTTTCCGGCATGAGCATGCGTGCCGGCCAGCTCTGACAGCCACCTCCCTTTATATGATCACCTGAGGACATTTCCAACACTTGGCAAACAGCCTATATTTATTACCCTTTGCTACATCCTGCAGTCAGAGGACTGAGATTTATAACATTTTTTTTGGCTGGAAAGTAGTGCTTACTTCTTGTTTCTGGCAAAATTAAAAAGTCCATTGGGTACGATGGATTTGCTTCATAACTCTTGTCATTCACTTAATGACTATGGCCCAATTTTTTTTTTTTTGTAAAATTGGGGAAAGCCATGGGCTCAACTACAGTTGCAGTCAAAGGACTGTTTAGACTCCAAGCTTGGTTTTATTTGAAAATCACATTTATTTATTTATTTATTTATTTATTTATTTATCTATCTATCTATCTATCTATCTATCTATCTATCTATCTATCTATCTATCTATCATCTATCTATCTATCTATCTATCTATCTATCTATCTATCTATCTATCTATCTATCTATCTATCTATCTCTATATCTCTGTCTGTCTGTCTGTCTGTCTGTCTGTCTGTCTATCTATCTATCTATCTATCTATCTATCTATCTATCTATCTATCTATCTATCTCTATATCTCTGTCTGTCTGTCTGTCTGTCTGTCTGTCTATCTATCTATCTATCTATCTATCTATCTATCTATCTATCTATCTATCTATTTATCTGTCTATCTATCTATCTATCTATCTATATCTATCTATCTATCTATCTATTTATCAATTTATTTATCAATTTATTTATTTATTTATCTATCTATCTGTCTGTCTGTCTGTCTGTCTGTCTGTCTGTTTGTTTGTTTATTAAATTTATATGCCGCCTAATCCCGAAGGACTCCGGGCGGCTTACAAGAAAGAGAAAAAAAAGACAGTTTAAAATAACAACACCTCATACATTCATTCAAATCGGGCTGGACCTCAACAGTGAGGTCAACAGCCCCAGGCCTGCCGGAACAGCCAAGTTTTTACAGCTTTCCTGAAGGCCATGAGAGTCGGTATGGTCCGGATCTCTGGGGGTAGCTGATTCCAAAGAGTCGGAGCAGCCACAGAGAAGGCTCTCCTCCGGGGGCCCGCCAGCCGACACTGTCTGGCTGACGGCATCTGAAGGAGGCCCAATCTGTGGGATCTTACTGGCCACTGGGAGGTATGTGGCAGTAGGCGGTCTCAGAGGTACGCTGGCCCTAAGTCATGTAGGGCTTTAAAGGTAATAACCAACACCTTGAATTGCATCCGGAGATACACATGCAGCAATCTCTTATTCGGGGTACACAAAATACTTGGATTGAGTTATTCTCAAAGTCTAATACTATTAAAGTGACTGGCTTGTTCAGAGGAGGAACAGCTGCTTTAAAGGCATGCCTGCATCTCTTTGTCCCAAGTGTGAGAAGTATAGCTATATAAATTTTACGAACCCACAAACAAGTGTGTGGATGAATAGTCAACACTATTGGAACTGGTAGCACAGGTATGCACTAAGCTATGTGTTCCAGAGGAAGCAGCAACATTAACACTTCAAGGAGAAGCACCTTACTTGGACCAATGAGTTTGGGAAGGATCTCTTTTGAACTCTTTGCACAGTCCTGTTATTTATATTTTTTTTGCTAACTTCTTTCTTGTGTTAAGTGTTAATCATTCAGTCTTAAGACAGGTTCCCTTCATTCCATCCCAGAATTCAAAGCAGGGTGAAGCCTTGGAATTCTTCTTTTTTTAAAAAGATTTTTATTAACAAACATGTAAAATACAAACACACAAAAATTAGACGTATACCACATTTACACAATACAATACGAACAGGAACTTCCTGTTCTTTATAATAGCAATCATCAATCGATACCGCTCACCTTATATTATTTCCCCTTCTATTCTATTTCATTTGGATTTCACCATTCTTAACCCTCTTATTTTACTCATAACTATTATTTTTTGAGTTTTGTTATATTCCTTCATTGATTCTTGTTTCTTTCCTCCATCCACCTATACCATTTATCCCATATCTGGTAGAATTCTGATTCTTCTTTTCCCTGGATTTCTTTAGTTAGTTTGTCCATTTCGGCACAATCCATAACCTTTCTTATTATTTCATCTTCACTTGGGATTAATTTGTTTTTCCATTTCTGGGCAAAGGCAATCCTTGCCGCCATAATTATATGTAGTATTAAATACTGGATTTCTTTTTTGTATTTTGCAGACATAATTCCTAATAAAAAAACTTCAGGTTTCCATTCTATTTTAACCCCTGTTATTGCCTCCAGCCAATTTTTGATCCTTTTCCAAAAAAATTTAGCCTCCTCACAGATCCACCGTAAAGGGTAATATGTTCCGTGTATTGGAAGAGCCGAGGTGGCGCAGTGGTTAAGTTGCAGTACTGCAGGCCACTTCAGCTGACTGTTATCTGCAGTTCAGAGGTTCAAATCTCACTGGCTCAAGGTTGACTCAGCCTTCCATCCTTCCGAGGTGGGTGAAATGAGGACCCAGACTGTGGGGGCAATATGCTGACTCTGTAAACCGCTTAGAGAGGGCTGAAAGCCCTATGAAGCGGTATATAAGTCTAAGTCTAACTGCTATTTGCATTTCCAACATTTTGGGGAGGTATTTGTTAAGATTTTAGCTAACCTTGTGGGTGCCAGGTGCCATCTGTAAAACATTTTGTACTGGTTTTCCTTGTATGCAACTGATAGCGTCGAACCCTTGGGATTCTTAAGGGCACCCATCTCTCAAATATCATGTCAAAAAGTACGTTAATGGCAAATTATTAAACCCTGCCTTATGGTGACTGCATTTTAATTTTTCATTTAAAGAAAAAGAATCCAGAAGAGATTCCAGTGGGAAGAAACTGGGCAGTGACAGTTTCCTTCACTTCACCTCTGAGATAGAGCACATCGAAGAACAGATGGCAAGGGATAACGTCCATTTTGTCAGGTTTGAAACCACAGATATCCACGGGGTGTCAAGATCCAAGAGCATCCCTTCACGGTTTTTCCGGGTATGTCTATATTCTTTTCCTGTTTCCTGGGCACACTGGCCCTCCTTTTGCTGTTTTGCACAGCTTTGTTACTCTAGTATGCCATAGCCCTTAGGTTCACCAAGAACCAGTGGTGGGTTTCAAAAATTGTTCGAACCTACTCTGTGGGTGTGGCCTCCTTTGTGGGAGTGGCTTGCCACCCATGTGACCGGATGGGAGTGGCTTGCCGCCCATGTGACCGGATATGAAGATGCCGACGACACTTGTCAGAACCACCTTAAATTACCTCACACACAGCACCGGCATGCATAAGAATAGGATGTAAACTTGTTTTTTAAAAGGCGTCTTTGGTTTGCGTTAAAACAACTTCAACACACGCAATGTTCTGATTGCACCACAAACGCAGTCGTCATCCTTACCTTTCACAGAGGCACTGAGTTTTATAAATAGGAGCATGATAGTGTAGAATAATCATATCCAAGGACCAGTGATGGGTTTCAAAAATTTTTGGAACCTCTTCTGTAGGTGTGGCCTGCTTCCGGGTCCACTGGTGGAATCTCTTCTAACCGGTTCGGTAGATTTGACGAACCGGTTCTACCGAATAGGTGCAAACTGGTAGGAACCCACCTCTGCCAAGAACCTTCTAAATATGTTTTATTCATCACTCTCCCTCTATTATTAAGAAATTTTAATTCATGCAACTTGGCCACATGTTTCCTTTTTACACATTCCAGCTTTTCCTCCTCATGTGTATCTTTTTTTATTGATTACCTTAACAAAAGGTTGGTTTGATCTGATCCTAGAAAATTTCAAGAGTCCACGGCAAACAGTGGGACAGCATGTGAATTACTCTAGTGACAAAACCCCCCAAATTTTCTGAGTGGTTCAATCCAATCAGATAATACCACAGAAATGCATAATGGTTTAAATTGTAACGTGGTAGTACAGTATTAGTTATTTTGTTAAGCAACAATTAAAGGTCACATTATTTGGTAAGTTTTCTATGGAAAATAAGAGATCACCAGTAGCTTTTTTGCAGGTTGTTTCTGCAATAGCCAGCATGGGCAGCTTAAAGGCAGCTTTTTTGTTTAATTCTTATCATGAATATTTCAGTTTTCATTCAGTGATCATAAAAATATGCTAGTACAATTAGAAATGCAGTGGCATTTGCTTTCGTGCTATATTTCCTTTGAACTGTAGAAAAATACATTTGGCTTTGTTTTGTTTTTAGCTCTGGCTTCATTAGGCTCTGTTCTTTCAACTTTAAGGTTAAATCTATTGTATTTCATTGATGACATTTAGGCATTAACAGATATCAACTGTTTTCCATGGAATTTAGTACTGCTAAAAGGTAATAAGCTGATAACTTTTGTAGTCATTCTGTGTGTGTTTGCCCAGCTCAGTTTTCTAAAATAACGTATACTTGCTTGAATTAATGCCATCTGAAGAAAATTAAACGTGACATGGAAGTATAAATCATTCCTTTAAAATACTATTATCGCTGCTACTGTAATACCAGGAGTCGTAAAATACGATCGGATTACTTTTTATTCTTATTTATCCAGAGACTCAGATTATCAAGAAGCAGGAATACAGCTTTGTAATTCACTTTCTGAATTAAAAGCTCTATTAAGTCATGCTCTCACAACTGTGCATTTCCAGTTCACAATCTAACTAGCAAGGCTGGATTTCAGGAGAATTGAATAGGACACCTCAGTACCTCATTCTGTCCTAAACACTATAATTCCTTTCTAATATTATAATTTCCAGCAAAGCTTGGCTTGTCCCAGTGTGGCAATCTTTTCTTACTGCTTAGTCAGTAAGAAAGTAAGTACTACTTTTTCAGTCGGAATGCCATTGCCTCATTTAGTTCACATGGGAACCATCTCTTGTTCTGAGAAGTTTTTCTTGTCTTCAAAACATTTCTGTTTTCATAGCAAACTTCCTTCTGTATTTTTCCACACATGTAGCAGTTGACATTTCTTAGTACAATCCTTCTATCTTTATGGCCTGATTTATGGAACTCAAATGTATTCCATTTTCTACGCATGTGCAGTCATACGTTCATTTATTTATTTTTATCTTGCCTCCATTATTTTTATAAATAACCTAAGGCAGTGAATCAGTGGTGGGATTCAGCCAGTTCTCACCTATCCGGGAGAACTGGTTGGTAACTTTCTAAGCAGTTCGGAGAACCGGTTATTGGAAGAAATCTTTTGTTTTTTCCCCACTTTATAGCAATAGCAATAGCAATAGCAGTTAGACTTATATACCGCTTCATAGGGCTTTCAGCCCTCTCTAAGCGGTTTACAGAGTCAGCATATTGCCCCCAACAACAATCCGGGTCCTCATTTTACCCACCTCGGAAGGATGGAAGGCTGAGTCAACCCTGAGCCGGTGAGATTTGAACAGCCGAACTGCAGAACTGCAGTCAGCTGAAGTAGCCTGCAGTGCTGCATTTAACCACTGCGCCACCTCGGCTCCTTACAGGGCTAATCCTGTAAGGAAGGCAGGAAGGAAACATTCTGGAGTTGTTTCCAGCCTCATCTTTATTGCCCTGCTTACAGAAACAGCCTCTCCAGTTAACACTTATTACCATTGTAACAACTAAGGCGAAGTGCCCATCGACATGAGTGACACTGACTTGGCCATGCCCACATGATCACATGACCACCGAGCCCCGCCTACCCACCTAGTCATTTGGTCAGAGAACTGGTTGGTAAATTATTTGAATCCCACCACTGCAGTGAATGTACCTAATAGTCATTCCTCCTACTATTTCTCTACAATAAAACCACTGTGAGATGGTTTGGGCTGAGAGAGGGAGGATTAGAGCAAAGTCATCCAGCTGGCTTTCATGCCTAAAGTGGGACTAGAACTCACAGTGTCCCGGTTTCCAGCCTGGTGCCTTAAACCACTAGGCCAAACTGCATAGCACTGACAATGTGGCAGCTACACCATGACATTAATGATAATACTGGCCATGGCAGATGGTTTTGCTGTATACTGGTGTACAGTTATCTACTGAATAACACTATGACTATTGTTATTACTGGTGCTATTTTTAGAAGGTGAAATAAAACCTTACAGCCTGATCTTTACTTTCTGCACTACTAAAATACTGTTACCAAAATGGTGGGTAGACTCACTGTGCTCAAGTACTGAGTTGACCATGCTACTCAGGGGTGGGTTGCTAATCCCATTCCAACCGGTTTGGTTGGAACAGGGCCGGCAGCGTCCTCGTGCACGCACGCAGTTCACGCATGTGTCTTAGCGCCTGTGCGATGCTCCAGCTGCTTGCGGAGACTCGCGCAGGCGCTGTATGTGCCATCCAGCTGCTCGCGGAGAATCGCGCAGGCGCTGTATGTGCCATGCGCCTGCGTGGAAGCGCAGAAGCCTTCAAAGACCGGTAAGGAGCGCGGGCAGGCGGGTGGGCCCTTTGCCGTTCCTGGAAGTTACTTACTTCCGGGTTCGCCGACCAACCGGTTCGTGGGGACTGCCGCGAACCGGTTGAAACCCACCCCTGATGCTACTGTTTGGCAAGATTTTGCGTGTTCAATAGGCCAGTCGGTCCACTCCCATTCAGTGAAGAATGAAAGAAACACCCTAGAAAGCATTTTTTTTAGCACAAGAGAAAGGGAGAAAACATATGCAAATGTTTCCTTGAATTGGTAGAAAATAGGCAGCGGAGCATCATTTTTGATAACCCCATAGATTTGGAATGGCCAGGTTTCGGTTCCACCACAAAACCACGGACGACAAAATCGCGGTTGACGAAAGCGCGTATGTGACGTCATCACAGCGCGACGAAAAAGATGGAAAAATGTAAAAATAAAGCTAAAACCTTCCCCTAACCCCCCCAAACCTAACCCTAACCCTAACCCTAAGCCTAACCCTTAACCTAACCCTAAACCTAACCCTAAACCTAACCCTTAACCTAACGAAAAACCTAACGCTAACCCTTAACCTAACGCTAAACGTAACGCTAACGCTCTAAACCTAACCCTAACCCTTAACCTAACCCTAACCCTAACCCTTAACCTAACACTTACCTTTATGTGAATCGGCTTGCTGTAATTTAATTTTTATTTCAATTTTTCGATCTTTTTCGTCGCGTTGTGATGACATCACATACGCGATTTCGTCGACCGCGCTTTTGTGGAACGCGATTTTGACGGGTCACGCAAGTTTCCAGGTCAAGGTAAGGTTTTTCATCAAATGTGTGGCCTGCTTTAGTGCCTCTGTACCATCCTCTGTCCTTGTCTTGTGCCTAGGGACCTGTTTCCCTGGGAAACAGACAGTCCTTTACCAAACTGTTAGGAACACAAACGTATGAAACTTTCCTTTTTCAAGGTCAACGACATGCATCTCTTCACAATTTATCCCTTCCCATCTGGCCCGTTCTGTGATTCAGAGAACGTGTTTTGCAATCAACATGCTGTTGCTACTAAATTCAAGATTAATTTATACCAAGCACACTGTCAAACAAGCATTGCTTGCTCAGTTTGGGAAACAACACAACAGGTAGTGGATTGGGAGCATTTGCATTTTTTTTGGGGGGGGGGGTGCATTTTGCCAAGCACTGATAAATGCTGCTGTCAGGAATTGCCTCATTCCAAAGCCACTTAATGTCTACCGTGTATTGTTAATATTTTTACACGATCCCTCTTTACCTGGCCAAGGTGGCGCGGTGGTTAAATGCAGCACTGCAGGCTACTTCAGCTGACTGCTAGATCAGCAGTTCAGCGGTTCAAATCTCACTGGCTCAGGGTTGACTCAGCCTTCCATCCTTCCGAGGTGGGTAAAATGAGGACCCAGATTGTTGTTGGGGGCAATATGCTGACTCTGTAAACCACTTAGAGAGGGCTGAAAGCCATATGAAGCGGTATATAAGTCTACTGCTATTGCTATTGCTATATAAGTCTACTGCTATTGCTATTGCTATTAACTAGTTTTGCAATTTGAATAATAAAGCTCAGAATGTCAGGCACTCTGCTGCTACACAGGCTGTGTTAAAAGGTTTAAAGATCTCGCAATAAAACACATCTGCAATGGTTCAACCTATTTTAAGTTCAGTCAAGTATTCACTGACTCCCAAATATTATTCAAAGGCCAAGAACAGCGATGGATAAAATCTTTGTTTTTAAATTCAGACTTAGCAGTAAGATATTCTTTGTAATCTGATGGGGAAAATCACTTATTTTATATAGAATGGCCTTTAGAAGTCTGCAGTACTCTTAGCAGTGGTGGGATTCAATTTTTTTTTACTACTGGTTCTATGGACGTGGCTTGGTGGGCATGGCGTGGCTTGATAGGTGTAGCTTGGTGGGCGTGGCAGGGGAAGAATACTGTAAAATCTCCATCCCCACCACACTCCAGGGGAAGGTTACCGCAAAATACCCATTTCCTTCCGATCATCTGGGACTCTGGAGGCAGAGAAAAGAAGGGGGCGGGGCCAGTCAGAGGTGGTATTTACCGGTTCTCCAAACTACTCAAAATTTCCGCTACTGGTTCTCCAGAACTGGTCAGAACCTGCTGAGTACCACCTTTGACTCTTAGGCATTTGGATGTCTTACCAATTTACTGTGTATTGCCATTTTTGGGTGTGATCTATTGGGTAAAGTTTTATCAGATTGGCAGGGTGACACAGACCAGAGGTACATGCAGATGAACTACCTCTATTTTATTGTGAGGTTACATTAAGAGACTCTTGCAAGTCTGAAAGTGCATGACTCTTAATTCATCTTTGCACTCCAAGAAACTATGGAGGGCTCTTTCTGTGATGTTTGCCATGCCCAAATTCTTGCTATGGACTAAAGTTCTTCTTATATGCCCATTACCCTGGCTGTAGCTCTTCTCCCTGTCTCCCAAATTCATCCCTACATACCAGTGGTGGGTTACGACTGGTACGCCCTTGTACGGGGATACCGGAGCCTGCCGGGAGCACCAGGTACCATTCTGATACGGTGCTCCGGAAGGCCCACTCGCTGTCCTTACCTGTATTTGAGCTCTTTGGCGCTTCCGCGCACATGCACGGGGCTTATGTTGCCTGCGCGAAGCTCTGCCAAGCAGCTGGAGCATCGCGGAGGCCACACAGAGGCGTCACGGAGCATCGCAGAAGGTAAGGATGCATGCACATGCTGTGCGCGTTCATGTGGAGGATGCTGGGTCCTGTTGCACCGTACTGGTTGCACCGGGATCCGGAACCCGCCACTGCTACATACCATTCCAAATTTACGATGGAAATTTGTTCCATTGTAGTCAGCCTAGATGACTTAGGAAGAGCCAAGGTGGCGCAGTGGTTAAATGCAGCACTGCAGGCTACTGCTAGATCAGCAGGTCAGCGGTTCAAATCTCACCGGCTCAGGGTTGACTCAGCCTTCCATCCTTCCGAGGTGGGTAAAATGAGGACCCAGATTGTTGGGGGCAATATACTGACTCTCTGTAAACCGCTTAGAGAGGCCTGAAAGGCCTATGAAGCGGTATATAAGTCTACTGCTATTGCTATTGCTATTTCCATACAATTTAAACCAGACAATGTCAGCTGGAGGGTCCCCGGAGGCGAGCCTTCTCTGTGGCTGCTCCGACCCTTTGGAATGAGCTACCCCCCAGAGATCCGGACCATACCCACTCTCATGGCCTTCAGGAAAGCTGTAAAAAACCTGGCTGTTCCGGCAGGCCTGGGGCTGTTGACCTCATTGTTGAGGTCCAGCCCCGATTGAACGAATGCATTTGTTGTGATTTTAAATCTGTCCTTTTCTAATTTTTTTTCTTCCTCTTCTTCTTTTTTGTAAGCCGCCCGGAGTCCTTCGGGATTGGGCGGCATATAAATTTTAATAATAAATAATAAATAAATATCACTATCACGATTTTTCAAGGAGGACATTACAAAAGATTTCAAAGAAAAAATGATGCTGGAAAGTAATTTTATACTCTTGACATAACGATCTTATGGGTGATCGCATTAAAATTTGAAAAGCTATTGTTTCAGTTAGGATACACACAGCTAATATCCCATCTCTTTTCATTGCCGTTCGCTCCTTTAAGATTGTTTCCACCTCCCTAATATTAGCAAAATGCAACAGAGGAAGCCTTCGGAAATGAAATTCTGTAGGGCATGTAGAAACTCAAATTTTAAACTCACAACGTTGCAACACTATTAACATCCTTGTCATCATCATCATTATCCTTTTTAATCTTCCTTTCTACCCAGACAGCACTTAAGGCTACAATGAAATTGAACTTGCTTTCGGTTCTTTGTAGCTGAACACATTTTTTAAAAAATAATATCATAAATTAAAATGAATATCTGCATTCCCGGAGAAGCTTGGTCTAATTGCTGATTCTCGGTATTCTTTCTCAAAAAGGTAGTGAGCAGCATCAGTCCCATAATGCAACACTATGGTTATTCTAGCTGGTGTGTTCTGATCTCTTTATGTCACCATCCTCTCATTTGCTGCTTTCTGGAAGGTCATTAGCGAACTGACTTGATTGTAGGATCTGGACCCAGAGACCTGAAGAGAGCCGAGGTGGCGCAGTGGTTAAATGCAGCACTGCAGGCTACTTCAGCTGACTGAACAGTTCTGCAGTTCGGCTGTTCAAATCTCACCGGCTCAGGGTTGACTCAGCCTTCCATCCTTCCGAGGTGGGTAAAATGAGGACCCGGATTGTTGTTGGGGGCAATAGGCTGACTCTGTAAACCGCTTAGAGAGGGCTGAAAGCCCTATGAAGCGGTATATAAGTCTAACTGCTATTGCTATTGCTATTCCTTTCTTAGCAGCATTATGGCTTGTTTATTCAGCCTTTTGTCTCTCCACCCCACATATGAGCCGTGGTGGCGCAGTGGTTAGAATGCAGTACTGCAGGCTACTTCTGCTGACTGCTGGCTGCCAGAAATTTGGCAGTTTGAATCTCACCAGGCTCAAGCTTGACTCATCCTTCCATCCTTCCGAGGTGGGTAAAATGAGGACCCAGATTTTGGGGGGCAAGAGGCTGACTCTGTAAACCGCTTAGAGAGGGCTGTAAAGCACTGTGAAGCGGTATATAAGTCTAAGTGCTATTGCTATACACACACAGACAAACACATACAAGCATACACATGCAAATAAATATACACACATCCCATGTCAACTCCTAATTCTTCATAATGGTCACAAGAAGTTTCTGATTGAAATATACAGTGTACGTCTTTTCCCTTGGACAAGGGACTTTATGGTTCCTTCTGAGACTTCAAAGGTTTTCCTCCGAAATGTAATGTGTCAATGTGATAGTGCTACTTAAGGATTACTTAATTCATCCAAAGCATAGCCATATGTTCTTCTTCCTTCTCTTTAGACCAAAGCAATTTATGGGGTTGCCATGCCAAAAGGCTACCTTGAGCTGACCTTGAATCCAAGGGACCGTGAGACAGGTCACGCTCCTGCAAGCAGCTTTAACTGTGACATCATCCTGAGACCCGATTTATCAACATTCCGGATCTTACCGTGGGTGGAACAAACGGCAAGGGTGATCTGCGATCCCTTTATGGTGATGGGCAACCCTCTCTTGACCTCGCCCCGGCACATTGCCAAGCAGCAGTTGAATCAGCTCCGGGAAAACAGCTTTGCGCTGTATTCTGCCTTCACGTATGAATTCTGCGTCTACGGCATTGCTGAAATTGTCAACTCAAAGACAATATCTTTTCCCGCTGCCACCCTACTCAGCAACCACGACCAGTCCTTCATCCAGGAACTCATGGATGGCATGTACCACGCTGGGGCAAACACCGAAAGCTTCTCATCCTCAGCTGGGCCTGGCCAGATGGAGATCTCTTTTCACCCAGAGTTTGGGCTTGGTGCCGCGGACAGTGCTTTCACTTTCCGGACAGGCATTAAAGAGGTAGCCAAAAAGTACAATTATATTGCCAGTTTTTTCACCGAGGATGGGTTCTATAATTCTGGCATTCTGACCCACAGCCTTTGGGACAGCAATAGACAGCATAATTTATTTGCTTCTGAAGCCCCAGACCTAACTGAGATAGGGAAGAATTGGATGGCCGGGTTACTGACGCATTCTGCAGCTCTGAGCTGCCTGATGGCCCCCACCGTCACCTGCCGCAAAGCCTATAGCGGGTGTGGCAAAGGCTCCAAGGAAGCTGTGGTTGCCAAGGGAGCATGGAACGACAACAGCTGTGCGTTTAACATCCAAAATCATGGTGACAAGGGAACCTGGATAGAAAACCAACTGGGCTCAGCCACGGCTAACCCTTACCTGGTGCTCTCGGCTACAATCGCAGCCGGTCTGGATGGGGTAAAGAGAAAGCTTACGTTCCAGGAGACCTCAGGGAAGATCCAGAGCTCCACTCTGCCGAAAGCAGGCCTGATCCCTCTGAAGCTGGAAGACGCTCTTGTGGCTCTCCAGGAAGATGAGTGTATCAGGGAAGCGCTGGGGGATTATTTCGTCCAGTACTTTATCAACATAAAGCAGTATGAGGTGGAAACTGAGGAACTGGATGTGGAAAGGAATAAATTTTTGGAATATTTTATCTAGTGTGAAGATGAGATTGGAGAGTTAATAGAAGCTAAGCAATGTAGCTGTAGATCCGGAAAGTCTTTGGATCGCATTTCTTTTATAAGTGATCTTTTAAAGTGACTTTAAGAACTCCTCTTTTTCTTACAAGCTGTAGTACAGCTCATAAAAGTGTAGGTAGCCATGAACTGATTTACTGTAAATGGTTATTAAAAAACCATGAGAAAATGTAATGCACATGAAGTTTTAGTAGAATATTAGTTTCCTATAGCCCTTTATTTGAATATAGGTTGTTTTGCGTGAGACTGTTTTTCCTGGAGATCAGTCTACATGTCCTCTTGTTATATATAGATTTCAGCTGCATTCAGCTTCATGTCTTGTTTTCCTCTGATTAATTACAATTTGGGAGGGGGAATATTACCTCATAGAATGCCATGAAAAGAGACTAACCTGCTTTCTCTCTCAAATAATCAAAGCAAACCTTTCTTCCTGTCTAGGGAAAAAAGTCTCCATAGATATTTTTTTTTTAAAAAAAATTATTTGCTAGGTTTCATAGTCAGCCAAATTTTTAGACTGGCTTTGGCCTTTTTGTCCACTTGTGTCCTCCCCAAGGATCTGGGATAGACAGATGCTGTTGTTTGATGATGTTACAGTTATTGTTGCAGCTGTGCTAAGTAAAACATGCCTTTTGCAATTGACTGAAGAGGGTTTTGTCAATGCTGATAGTGTTCAAATGGTACTTCAGTAGTTTTGGGATTGTATTCAAGGTACCCATTACTATTGGTAGTATCTTTGCTGTCTTTTGCCACAGTTCTACTTCTATCTTCTCTTCTGTTGTTTCCAGCTACAGCACCGGTCCATTATCCAGACATTTTATCAATTATTTTAAGTCTGTGTTGTTATGTGACAGGTGTTTGTTGAATGTAAAGTCCCAGTTTTTGCAGCAGCCAAGTAGGTGGTTCACTGTTTCCTTCGCTCCGTTCCCTCTTTGCTGTCTGATACTCTCCTCAATTCTGATTTTTGTATGCATTTGTTCTTAAGGCTTGGTCTTGTGTAGCCAGAATTAGCCCCTCTGTCTCTTTCTTCAACTTTCATGCTCTTAGCTATTTCCAGGCTTGTTGTTGTCTGCTTCACGTGTGTGTGTGTGTTTGTGTGTGTGTGTGTGTGTGTGTGTGTGTACTGGCCATGTTTTGTTTTGCTTTGCCTTGCCATGTTTCTTTGCTATTCATTTAGTCTTTCTTGCAGCCTAGTTTAGTCTTTTAGGTATTCAATAAACCTTCATGGTGTACTAGCTTCAGTGCGTGCTCTTTGCTGCCCACTTTGCTGGTATTTCTCCAATGCCCTTTTGTCTTCCTTAATTGTCTGGGGTACCTGAAGCATTCCATGCTCATCTATCAGTGGTGGGTTTCAAAAATTTTTGGAACCTCTTCTGTAGGTGTGGCCTGCTTTCCGGGTCCACTGGTGGAACCTCTTCTAACCGGTTCGGTAGATTTGACGAACCGGTTCTACCGAACCGGTGCGAACCGGTAGGAACCCACCTCTGTCATCTATGCTTCTTGTTAAGTAGAGTCGATCAAAGTCTATGCATGGATAAAGGGCACGATTCATCGTCATTATTTTTCTGCTCTGCCTGTCTAGTCAAAGCTTCTAGTGTGCATTTCAAGCTTCTTTACCTGCTGATTTCTTGGTTTTATAGCTTTAATCTGCTGCTTTATTATTTCCAATCCTTCCTTGATCTTCACATATTTCTGGGTGCCGCTTCTTGATCAGGTATTCTTTCCTTTGCTGTTCTTCAGCTTCTTCTTCTTTTTTTTCATCTGTTCTAGCTTGCTTGCATTTGATCACAGCTTGCTGATCTTATTTTCCAACTTGGTCTTTCATTTTGGTGGTGCCCCATTTGGCCTTTTTCTTCTTTGTTTATTTTACATTCAAGGTATTCAGTTATAACTGCAGACGTGTTGCACCAAATACAAGTGAAGCGGTTTGCTTCTTGCAGTGAACTGGTGCTTATATTTGATATTATAGTATTGGCATCTTTTATTTTTTGTGCTAGCTGTGTTTTTTTTTTGTAACCAGCTTCAATGGAGGCAACCTCATGCTGTTGTTTTGTACTGTTCCAGATGCTCAGTTATTATTTTGTTTAAATTCTTAGAGGGCTTTGTTCTTTATTAGAAGAAGAGTGAGGAGAGGGTGCCTAGTTGGAGAATGGAAACAATTCAATAACTATACTGGCTTTCTCTACTGCCAAATCTCTCTGGTTTGCTTCTACAGCCTGAACTACTTCTGGCAAGATTTCAATTTCTTTACCCTGGGTAAACCTGCAGTTCTTCCAATTCTGCTACTGTAAATTCTTTATGGTAAGAGCCGAGGTGGCGCAGTGGTTAAATGCAGCACTGCAGGCTACTTCAGCTGACTGCAGTTCTGCAGTTCGGCTGTTCAAATCTCACCGGCTCAGGGTTGACTCAGCCTTCCATCCTTCCAAGGTGGGTAAAATGAGGACCCGGATTGTTGTTGGGGGCAATATGCTGACTCTGTAAACCGCTTAGAGAGGGCTGAAAGCCCTATGAAGCGGTATATAAGTCTAACTGCTTATTTCATATTATAAACTGGTGTTGATTTGCTTAGCCCCTGCTCTGCAATTTCTGATTCTAGATGTTGTTCTTTCTAGAACCAGTGCATTTTTTTCTGATAATACTCTTTTTATTGGACTTATTTATAACAGCTAATCATTATACCTTTGTTATCAGTCCTCATATATTTGCAATGAATAAATGCCTTTTCTTCCAATAGTCCTGCAGCTACTAGCCCTGGTTGTTCAGTCAACTGTCCTGAGTCCTATAGATCATTTGCCATTAGATGTTCAGGAATTCCAACACCCAGCACGGACTTTATTGATGACCAATCTGGTAAATTATGTCCACTATATTGTTTATGGGGGAGACACACTTTATCTGGCTTCTCTAAGAGACTTGTCTATATTGTTGAACTTCTGGCATAGCTTTCAATCTCCCAGAGCACACAAAACCCGCAACTACTACATGGTAGTGTCTCACTGAGGGATTACATTTCCATTTGCCTTTGAAGAGGTGCACTCAGATGCTGAGGACAGAAAATATAAGTATCTTATCTATTTACACTTCGTCCCAGAAGATTCATTTTCTCATTTGTAATTAATTGACGGAAAACAAGTTAAGGAGTTGCACATTATCAAAACAATATCCATTTTGGCTCACTTTCATTATCCCATTTTTTCCCCATTTTTTTTTATTTTTATTAAACAAACAACACACACACAAAAAAATAATCATCTTGCATTACATCTTGTAGAAAGTGTGTCAATTGGTTACAATTAGCTTTCGTGCATCTCTTCCATAGTCTTTACTTACATTCATATCAAATGTCAAAGTTCTTAATGAGTCTTACTTTCAACATATCATAGTTCTCATTTGACTGAAATTGTTTTTGTGTCCTTTTGCCTAGAATAATCCATAGCTAAAAACACAACCACCTAATGGCAGTTCATTAATTATTACAAAGTCATCCAATAGCCTTAAACCTTTATAACATTTTCTAAACAAAAATTAGTTGACAAAGTTCTTAGCCCTTTTTTCCTCCAAGTCACTGTTTACAATTTGTGTCCAGATTCCTTTTGTTATGGTAGTGTACACACACACACACACACACACACACACACACACACACACACACACATATATATAATTAACTATATTCCTTATCCTTATCATTCCATTGTTATTACTTAAAAAAAAAACCTTTACTGTTATATCTATTTTCTTCTTATCAAACCAACATATATGTATACCTTATTGCCCTTATCAATTATTTATTTAACATAACAATCTATAAGTTACTAAATTACTACTTACTAATTATAAAACCTAGTTAATTTTTTGGTTATCTACTTTCATATATAGCAATAGCAATAGCAGTTAGACTTATATACCGCTTCATAGGGCTTTCAGCCCTCTCTAAGCGGTTTACAGAGTCAGCATATTGCCCCCAACAACAATCCGGGTTCTCATTTTACCCACCTTGGAAGGATGGAAGGCGGAGTCAACCCTGTGCCGGTGAGATTTGAACAGCCGAATTTGCAGAAGTAGCCTGCAGTGCTGCATTTAACCACTGCGCCACCTCGGCTCTATATTGGATATATGTTATATATCCAATAACATTACACCTTTATAACATATTCAAAGTAAGAATTAATTAATTACATTTCTAAACCTTTTCCCCCAAATCATTGTTTGCAATTTATATCCAAATTCCTTATGTTAAACTAGTGTATAAGTGTATGTATATCTATCTATCTATCTATCTATCTATCTATCTATCTATCTATCTATCTATCTATCTATCTATCTATCTATCTATCTAGCTAGCTAGCTAGCTAGCTAGCTATCATTAACTACATATTTTATCCTTAGTTAACAACATTTCTAAGCCTTTTTTTCCAAGTCACTCTTTACAATTTATATCCAAATTCCTTATATTAAACCAGTACATATATATGTCATTAACTATATCTTTTATCATTTCATTATTGTTATCATTAATATTTGTTAATACAATCCTTTCATCATCCTATTTTAATGCCTGCCCAGTACCTTTCTTTAGATCACAATGATTTCTCTCCCAGCTCTGTCCTGTAGGGATGTGAATTATTATGGACTGTGGATGGCACATTTGATATTTATTCTCATAGACAAAATGAAACAGTCTTTTAATATATAATTCTCCCTCCATGTATAAACACTGTAAAAGGAGTTTATAATAAATATCTAGATTCAATAAATCATAGAAGACTATCTTAATAGATAAATAGCTTAGTTGAGAGTTTGGACTCTGTCATTTTTTATAATACTCTACTATGTGGAATAAACTAAGAATTAAAACATTAGCCTACTCTGTTCAACAAAAAAGCAGACTGGAGTCAAAATTATTTAGGACTGGTGATAAGAAAGAAAATTTAGATTACAGTTGGAATAGTAATTTTCTTCCAAGAATCACGAAACTCAGTTTTTCTTTGAAATTTGTATTCTTTGAACTGAAGTGTTGTATTCCCATTAAATCTCGGTACAAAATGGAATGTTGTACAGTACCATGAAAGCATTGAAAAGTATATGTTGGTGAAAATAAAACACAAAACTCTGCTGTGTTCGTTAAAATCATTTGCAGAAAATGGGTGTGCAAGACAAAGCATGTGTAGAAATGGGCGTGACCTGTCAAAACCGCGGAGGACAAAATCGCACTCGACGAAAGCGCGCATTTGACGTCATCACAGTGCGCCGAAAAAAATTTAAAATTTAAATAAAATTAAAGCAAGCCGATTCACATAAAGGTAAGGGTTAGGTTTAGGTTTAGGGTTAGGGTTAGGTTAAGGGTTAGGGTTAGGTTTAGAGCATTAGGGTTACGTTTAGCGTTAGGTTAAGGGTTAGCATTAGGTTTAGCGTTAGGTTAAGGGTTACGTTTAGGGTTAGATTTAGGGTTAGGTTAAGGGTTAGGTTTAGGTTAGGTTTGGGGGGGTTAGGG
Source organism: Thamnophis sirtalis (assembly GCF_051295495.1). NCBI lineage: Eukaryota > Metazoa > Chordata > Lepidosauria > Squamata > Natricidae > Thamnophis > Thamnophis sirtalis. The sequence goes on from NW_028261386.1 coordinate 127,878,849, forward strand.
TAAGGTTTTCGCTTTATTTTTACATTTTTCGATCACAGCGCGATGTTTTCGTCGCGCTGTGATGACGTCAAATGCGCGCTTTCGTCGAGCGCGATTTTGTCCTCCGCGGTTTTGTGGTGGAACCGAAATGGGTCACTCTTGGAAAATTCCAAAATGCAGGCACATGTTGATGTTTTTTTTCTTTCCTGTTGTGAAAGGGACGGTGGAATGAAACAAACTGAATCAAAGTTGGAAATCCTGAAATTTATCCATGCCTATTGTGGAGCTGTCTATGGGCTGATTGTCACCTTTCCCGAATGGCAGCATGATATTCATTTTTATATCACATGTCCTCGTGACACCAGCTTCATGATTGGTTACCAAAGCAGTATTGAAGCAGCTTTCAGCTAGTCCAGAGTTCCCCAATCTTTCTGGGTTGGTGGCCTGGGGAGGGAGGGGGGTTGACAGGGATGTTTACTCACGCATGCACAGACATGAACTGATCCACGAGCACGCACACAAATGGGGCTATGAGCATGTGTGCGATATTTGTGGTGAGACAGCAATGGTAGTGCGAGTGGGGATGCTGGCACACACACACATGCACTGGCCAGACACTCATGTGGACTGGTGACCAACAGGCCACAGCCTGGTAGTGGGTTGTAGTTGGAAACCCCTGAGCTCATCCACCAAGACAGTATATTCTATAACCAGCATCCTTTTCTGACTACTCCAGGACTGGCAGTGTTGTGGCCCAGCAGGAGCCGTTGGAGCTGCCACCAGACTTTCCATGGCCAACATAAATGTGCTACTTGAATGACTTGAAGCCTGGTTTTCTGCAGGCCGCTGTCTTTGGAATGCCTGTCTAAAATGCAACTCAGGGCTTAGGCAGGCTTTTTATAGTACGTGTTCACAACTCTTGTGGAATAACACAACACTGGTCTTTAAAGAAAAAAAATAGCACTATATTGGTCTTAACTCCGTCATAAAGTTTCAGGTTGTTCATCGACCCTCAATATTTATCATATGAACAATTTATTAAATATTATTTTAACTACTAGTACTATGGATAATAATAGTAATATCGACTTCTTGGGGATCAGTATTAGCTACTTAGGAGAACCCTGTCCTAAAATGAAATTAAAAATACTGGCAGCTGGAGAACCTATCTTGTTATAGGCACCTAACTGGCCAACCCAGATACTCTATATTACCAAAAGTATTCGCTCACCTGCCTTTCCTCGCATATGAACTTACTGTAAGTGACATCCAATTCCTAATCCATAGGGTTCAATACGACGTCGGTCCACCCTTTGCACCTATAACAGCTTCAACACTTCTGGGAAGGCTGTCCACAAGGTTTAGGAGTGTGTTTATGGGGATTTTTGACCATTCTTCCAGAAGCGCATTTGTGAGGTCACACACTGATGTTGGATGAGTTTATGTGGCCTATCACTTCATGGCTGAGTTGCTGTCGTTCCCAAACATTTCCACGTTCTTATAATACAGCTGACAGTTGACTGTGGAATATTTAGGAGCGAGGAAATTTCACGACTGGATTTGTTGCACAGGTGGCATCCTATCACAGCGCCACGCTGGAATTCACTGAGCTCCTGAGAGCGACCCCTTCTTTCACAAATGTTTGTAAAAACAGCCTGCATGCCTGGGTACTTGATTTTATACACCTGTGGCTACGGAAGTGATTGGAACACCTGATTCCGATTATTTGGATGGGTGAGCGAATACTTTTGGCAATCTAGTGTATATTGTTAGATTAGATGTGCTTCAATTGTCAGCTTGATTGGCCCTTACGAAACATGAAATACGTGGGGGAAGCTGTGTTAGTGCTCCTCCATGTTCAAGGTATCCAAAGAAGAACTGAATGGCTATGTTCTGACTCCTATATATATATCTGATGAACGTGCCTCAAGCATTCATACAATTGTAGGTCGCTAAACTGCCAAGAGTTCTATTTATCTATTTATCTATTTATCTATTTATCTATTTATCTATTTATCTATTTATCTATTTATCTATCTATCTATCTATCTATCTATCTATCTATCTATCTATCTATCTATCTATCTATCTATCTATCTATCTATCTATCTATCTATCTATCATTTATTTATTTATTTATTTATTTATTTATTTATTTATTTATTTATTTATTTATTTATTTATTTATTTGTCTTGTATGCCGCCCACTCCCGGAGGATTCCGGGCGGCTCACAAAAGACAAGGGAAAGGGGGAAAACGAGACAAAGACAACATATTAAAAACAAAACCAACATTCACAATTTCCGTGGAGGTAGATGCTTCTCAGCTCCCCCCAGCCTGCTGGAACAGCCAGGACTTGGTGGCTTTGCGGAAGGCCGGGAGGGTAGTAAGGGTCCGGATCTCAACAGGGAGCTCGTTCCAGAGGGCCGGAGCTGCAACAGAGAAGGCTCTCCTCCGGGGAGTCGCCAGCCGACATTGGCTGGCAGATGGAATCCGGAGGAGACCTAACCTGTGCGATCTAATTGGTCTGAGGGAGGTAATCGGCAGGAGGCGGTCTCTCATATAGATGTGATGGGGTATAATTGTAATCAATAAACGATACAATGCACGGTATCCTGTCATTGAAACACTGCAAATGTTGACAACTCGGCTGGAAAGGAGAGACTTCACAGCAAATCTGTATGGCCCAGCAGTTCTGTTCTTGAATTGTTGGAGAATGTGTTAGTGGATGGGGAGGAGGGGTTTCCTGTGCTCCAACCAGAGAGGTTTTCTCCCTGGGAACAAATAAGAGAAACCAATGGCTACTTCAGAGTTAATAAATGATGTCAAGTAGCAGAACGCAAGGATGCCTTCTGTAGGAGTACTGCGTAACTGTGTTATGACTGCAGAAGGAAATATTCTATTGTGCCGGGAACAACCATGGCACCATGTACCTGCTTATTATGTCTGTGTGAGCGTCTTTTGAGATACAGTAAGACAGGCAATTTCTTTCCTTTAAGAGACATAGCTTGACATTCCTGTCTTTGAAGCTTACAATCCCATCTGTTTAATGACAGCTTTAGATTCAGGACTTTATGAAAATGAAATTTGATTTGCAGCGGGCTGTCTGTCATAAAAAGCTGAGTGGGGAACAGCTCTCCCAGAGATGTTAGGTAGAGGGCAGCAGTGAGCCACAAAAGAATCAACCTTGCTCCACCTGACAGCTGGCTGGAATTGAAAAAAAATGTTCTGCTTTTTAAATGACCCCTCTTTTATTTTAAGGGTAAAAACAATGCCCACGGCTGTTATTACGGCTTTCTTCTGCCCCATCATGTTTGATTAATTTGTTTTTTTGAGTTGCCATAACCTTTCCAGACTCTGCAGGATACAAAATTAATACGTGAAGGGTTCCATAGCACAAATATGGCTATCCATATAAATAAAAATGCAAATGTTCGTTTGTTCAAAATCTTAAATCTCCGAAAGTTCTTCACCGATGGCTTTGAAATTTCGGCACAACGTTGCATTCGAATACGCGCGTGTTTTTATATACCTGTATTATATAGACGTCACGCCTGTGACAGGTAAAAACATGCTTTTTTTGAAAACCAGCGCCATCTGTTGGACGTAAAAGCAACACACGCTCTACTAAATATTTCACGATTCCATTTCAATGTTTCCGATTGCATTGTTATATTGAATTTTCATAGATTTCGATTTATTTTCCTTTTGATTTAATTATTTCGTGTGACATTGCGTTGGAATCGAGCTGTGTTGTTTACCATAGCGTTCATTTCGTGAGTATAGTATATTCGGAACAGTTTGGCCTCTCTCCAGCTTCGTCCTGGCGGTCCCTTTATATGTGTGGCTGGGCTGCGGCCACACCCTTTCCCCTTTCCACCCCTCCTCCGATGAGCTTCGGCCATTTCCGCCAAGGGGAGCTGAAGCCCTCTGGCCTTCCCCTCCCCTCTCTCCCCTCCCCTCTCTCTGCGGCTTTGCTGTCTGCAGCAGGGTGGCACCTGCGCCATCCCTCGGCTGCCTCCCCCCACCCTTAAGCCGGACTCCCTCCCCCACAGCCCAGCAGAGGTCCAGAGGAGGTGGAGGCAGAGCGTCTCCTCAGCCCAGCTGGCCACACAGGCACTCCACCTACCCCTAACTTTCTAAATAGTTCAGAGAACCGGTTGTTGGAAGAAATCTCATTTTGTTTTTTTTCCCACTTTACAGGGCTAATCCTGTAAGGAAGGCAGGAAGGAAACATTCTGGTGTTGTTTCTAGCCTAATCTTTATTGACCTGCTTACAGAAACTGCCTCTCTGGTTAACCCTTAATACATTGTAACAGCTAAGGCGAAGCGCCCATTGACCTGAGTGACCTTGAGTTGGCCAAGCCTACCCAGTCACATGACCACCGAGCCCCACCTACCCGCATGGTCCTCAGGGCAGAGAACCAGTTGTTAAATTATTTGAATCCCACCACTGCCCCTAGGAATAGTATATTAGAATCCTGTCACAAAACATTTCCATAACAGTCCTTTCAAAGGATTTTTATTATGGCTATGTCACATTTTTGCCAAGGTAGACAAGACATTAGATCATTACATAATCACATAAACCTCTGAGCCTATCTCTGCACAGCAGTTAAAAAAATATATTCATTTTTTCATCTCAAATACTATGAGACCTTTATGAAGTCCCTTGGCACCTCAATGCAGCCAAAATGGAGATTTTTCACACTGTTGTTAACAGTAAGATGATGGCAATCCTGCTCAGGTTCAATGGGTGTAAGGTTTCATTTTGCCCTTCTAATGATTCCAGTGCAGATTCAACTTCTCTGATATATCTTAAGAGCTTTGAACTTTCTTGTGAAGACGGGGAGAGGAAAAAAAACAGTGTGAACACAAGACTGGAAAAATTAAAGATGGATTTAAGAAGGGGAGTTAAAGAGAAAAGAGAGCGGAGATCCCAATTAAATGAATATTCTCCTACTATAATAGATCATGTGGCTTAAAAATTACATCTGTTGTAGTCTACTGGATTTAACATGGTAATGGATGTCAACAGACTACAACGTACTAAGACTTATATTGGCTTACAAGGCAGCATATATGTAGTAATAACAAGGGGTTTTTTTCTTACAAAAAAACCTAGAAAACTTCCATTACCTAAATAAATATTTGGAGACAATAAACAAGACCAGTGTTTAACTTCACACTGCTAAATAGCAGTAAAATCCTGTGGTATAATCATTACCTGCTAAGAGAAGGGGAAAAAAAATTCAAAATTGTTTTATTCCTTTTCTTTTATTGTTCTTTTTTTTACCCTCTTCTTTCTCTTGACTTAAATAGGGCATCTATATTACTGTTTTGGGAATCTGAGAACTGGTTTACTTAAACAATTCAAACATTATTTAAAGGAAGAACAATTTACATTGTTGAACTGGCCGACTGCCTAAATAATCTTTCAAGGTAAAAAGCCAATTGTCGAAAAATGATGAGCATGCTTGTTTTTGTGACATGACTAATTAAGTCCAAGGAACTGGGGAGAAAACTTTAAACGGTGACAAACGCTATATTTTCAATTTTGGTAATCAAATTATATATATATATATAGTTTTTTTTAATTTGTGCTGATAAATAAATAAAGGGAGACTAGTATAGATCTATTTCAAGCTATTTAGCTCTCATCAGCTAGCCATACCCTTACTGGGATTTGAACCTGGGCTATATTACATCCTAGGCAAACTTCCCGATAGCAGTTTACAACTTCCGCGACACCTCATTTTAAAGCCCATAAAAAACTGAATTGAATGAGCTATTAAATGTTAAATTTGTTTCGGTTGAAACTTTGAGAATGAATTTGGAAACTGTGTTGAAAAATCTGGAAAATCGAACGGAACTGTTTGAAGATTTGTTGTGTTCTTATCCACCTCGTTTGAATGCTGTTCGAAGGGCTAATGGTGGTCATACTGACTATTAAATCGTGTCAATAAACTCAGTTTTTGATGGGCTTTCGAATGGTGTATGAATTATTTGTGTTGTTATTACAAGTGTTGCTGTGACCCCCTAGGAAATATATATATATATATATATATATATATATATATATATATATATATATATATATATATATATATATATATATATATATATATATATATATATATATATATATATATATATATATATATATATATATATATATATATATATACACTTAAAGTCACAACCCCTGGTATGCCCAAGTGTGGGAGGAAGGTCACACTTCCACTCTCTGTCATTAGGCTCGTCACAAGAGTCCATCCAGACAGAAACCCAATATTTTTACTGTTGCCTTTGTTATATTTGTGTGTTTTTTTTTTTTTATTTGTGCTGATAAATAAATAAAGGAAGACTAGTATAGATCTATTTCAAGCTATTTAGCTCTCATCAGCTAGCCATATCCTTACTGGGATTCGAACCTGTGCTCTTTTGCCTCCCAGGCAGGGAGTTAACCATTTGAGCTACAGAGAACGACTCCTTTTATCAGCCAGCCAGGGTGGGAGGTATATACTTAAAGTCACAACCCCTGGTATGCCCAAGTGTGGGAGGAAGGTCACACTTCCACTCTCTGTCATTAGGCTCGTCACAAGAGTCCATCCAGACAGAAACCCAATATTTTTACTGTTGCCTTTGTTATATTTGTGTGTTTTTTTTTTATTTGTGCTGATAAATAAATAAAGGAAGACTAGTATAGATCTATTTCAAGCTATTTAGCTCTCATCAGCTAGCCATATCCTTACTGGGATTCGAACCTGTGCTCTTTTGCCTCCCAGGCAGGGAGTTAACCATTTGAGCTACAGAGAACGACTCCTTTTATCAGCCAGCCAGGGTGGGAGGTATATACTTAAAGTCACAACCCCTGGTATGCCCAAGTGTGGGAGGAAGGTCACACTTCCACTCTCTGTCATTAGGCTCGTCACAAGAGTCCATCCAGACAGAAACCCAATATTTTTACTGTTGCCTTTGTTATATTTGTGTGTTTTTTTTTTTATTTGTGCTGATAAATAAATAAAGGAAGACTAGTATAGATCTATTTCAAGCTATTTAGCTCTCATCAGCTAGCCATATCCTTACTGGGATTCGAACCTGTGCTCTTTTGCCTCCCAGGCAGGGAGTTAACCATTTGAGCTACAGAGAACGACTCCTTTTATCAGCCAGCCAGGGTGGGAGGTATATACTTAAAGTCACAACCCCTGGTATGCCCAAGTGTGGGAGGAAGGTCACACTTCCACTCTCTGTCATTAGGCTCGTCACAAGAGTCCATCCAGACAGAAACCCAATATTTTTACTGTTGCCTTTGTTATATTTGTGTGTTTTTTTTTTTATTTGTGCTGATAAATAAATAAAGGAAGACTAGTATAGATCTATTTCAAGCTATTTAGCTCTCATCAGCTAGCCATATCCTTACTGGGATTCGAACCTGTGCTCTTTTGCCTCCCAGGCAGGGAGTTAACCATTTGAGCTACAGAGAACGACTCCTTTTATCAGCCAGCCAGGGTGGGAGGTATATACTTAAAGTCACAACCCCTGGTATGCCCAAGTGTGGGAGGAAGGTCACACTTCCACTCTCTGTCATTAGGCTCGTCACAAGAGTCCATCCAGACAGAAACCCAATATTTTTACTGTTGCCTTTGTTATATTTGTGTGTTTTTTTTTTTATTTGTGCTGATAAATAAATAAAGGAAGACTAGTATAGATCTATTTCAAGCTATTTAGCTCTCATCAGCTAGCCATATCCTTACTGGGATTCGAACCTGTGCTCTTTTGCCTCCCAGGCAGGGAGTTAACCATTTGAGCTACAGAGAACGACTCCTTTTATCAGCCAGCCAGGGTGGGAGGTATATACTTAAAGTCACAACCCCTGGTATGCCCAAGTGTGGGAGGAAGGTCACACTTCCACTCTCTGTCATTAGGCTCGTCACAAGAGTCCATCCAGACAGAAACCCAATATTTTTACTGTTGCCTTTGTTATATTTGTGTGTTTTTTTTTTATTTGTGCTGATAAATAAATAAAGGAAGACTAGTATAGATCTATTTCAAGCTATTTAGCTCTCATCAGCTAGCCATATCCTTACTGGGATTCGAACCTGTGCTCTTTTGCCTCCCAGGCAGGGAGTTAACCATTTGAGCTACAGAGAACGACTCCTTTTATCAGCCAGCCAGGGTGGGAGGTATATACTTAAAGTCACAACCCCTGGTATGCCCAAGTGTGGGAGGAAGGTCACACTTCCACTCTCTGTCATTAGGCTCGTCACAAGAGTCCATCCAGACAGAAACCCAATATTTTTACTGTTGCCTTTGTTATATTTGTGTGTTTTTTTTTTTTATTTGTGCTGATAAATAAATAAAGGAAGACTAGTATAGATCTATTTCAAGCTATTTAGCTCTCATCAGCTAGCCATATCCTTACTGGGATTCGAACCTGTGCTCTTTTGCCTCCCAGGCAGGGAGTTAACCATTTGAGCTACAGAGAACGACTCCTTTTATCAGCCAGCCAGGGTGGGAGGTATATACTTAAAGTCACAACCCCTGGTATGCCCAAGTGTGGGAGGAAGGTCACACTTCCACTCTCTGTCATTAGGCTCGTCACAAGAGTCCATCCAGACAGAAACCCAATATTTTTACTGTTGCCTTTGTTATATTTGTGTGTTTTTTTTTTATTTGTGCTGATAAATAAGGCTAGCTGATGAGAGCTAAATAGCTTGAAATAGATAAAAAAAACACACAAATATAACAAAGGCAACAGTAAAAATATTGGGTTTCTGTCTGGATGGACTCTTGTGACGAGCCTAATGACAGAGAGTGGAAGTGTGACCTTCCTCCCACACTTGGGCATACCAGGGGTTGTGACTTTAAGTATATACCTCCCACCCTGGCTGGCTGATAAAAGGAGTCGTTCTCTGTAGCTCAAATGGTTAACTCCCTGCCTGGGAGGCAAAAGAGCACAGGTTCGAATCCCAGTAAGGATATGGCTAGCTGATGAGAGCTAAATAGCTTGAAATAGATCTATACTAGTCTTCCTTTATTTATTTATCAGCACAAATAAAAAAAAAACACACAAATATAACAAAGGCAACAGTAAAAATATTGGGTTTCTGTCTGGATGGACTCTTGTGACGAGCCTAATGACAGAGAGTGGAAGTGTGACCTTCCTCCCACACTTGGGCATACCAGGGGTTGTGACTTTAAGTATATACCTCCCACCCTGGCTGGCTGATAAAAGGAGTCGTTCTCTGTAGCTCAAATGGTTAACTCCCTGCCTGGGAGGCAAAAGAGCACAGGTTCGAATCCCAGTAAGGATATGGCTAGCTGATGAGAGCTAAATAGCTTGAAATAGATCTATACTAGTCTTCCTTTATTTATTTATCAGCACAAATAAAAAAAAAACACACAAATATAACAAAGGCAACAGTAAAAATATTGGGTTTCTGTCTGGATGGACTCTTGTGACGAGCCTAATGACAGAGAGTGGAAGTGTGACCTTCCTCCCACACTTGGGCATACCAGGGGTTGTGACTTTAAGTATATACCTCCCACCCTGGCTGGCTGATAAAAGGAGTCGTTCTCTGTAGCTCAAATGGTTAACTCCCTGCCTGGGAGGCAAAAGAGCACAGGTTCGAATCCCAGTAAGGATATGGCTAGCTGATGAGAGCTAAATAGCTTGAAATAGATCTATACTAGTCTTCCTTTATTTATTTATCAGCACAAATAAAAAAAAAACACACAAATATAACAAAGGCAACAGTAAAAATATTGGGTTTCTGTCTGGATGGACTCTTGTGACGAGCCTAATGACAGAGAGTGGAAGTGTGACCTTCCTCCCACACTTGGGCATACCAGGGGTTGTGACTTTAAGTATATACCTCCCACCCTGGCTGGCTGATAAAAGGAGTCGTTCTCTGTAGCTCAAATGGTTAACTCCCTGCCTGGGAGGCAAAAGAGCACAGGTTCGAATCCCAGTAAGGATATGGCTAGCTGATGAGAGCTAAATAGCTTGAAATAGATCTATACTAGTCTTCCTTTATTTATTTATCAGCACAAATAAAAAAAAAACACACAAATATAACAAAGGCAACAGTAAAAATATTGGGTTTCTGTCTGGATGGACTCTTGTGACGAGCCTAATGACAGAGAGTGGAAGTGTGACCTTCCTCCCACACTTGGGCATACCAGGGGTTGTGACTTTAAGTATATACCTCCCACCCTGGCTGGCTGATAAAAGGAGTCGTTCTCTGTAGCTCAAATGGTTAACTCCCTGCCTGGGAGGCAAAAGAGCACAGGTTCGAATCCCAGTAAGGATATGGCTAGCTGATGAGAGCTAAATAGCTTGAAATAGATCTATACTAGTCTTCCTTTATTTATTTATCAGCACAAATAAAAAAAAAACAAAAAAAAACACACAAATATAACAAAGGCAACAGTAAAAATATTGGGTTTCTGTCTGGATGGACTCTTGTGACGAGCCTAATGACAGAGAGTGGAAGTGTGACCTTCCTCCCACACTTGGGCATACCAGGGGTTGTGACTTTAAGTATATACCTCCCACCCTGGCTGGCTGATAAAAGGAGTCGTTCTCTGTAGCTCAAATGGTTAACTCCCTGCCTGGGAGGCAAAAGAGCACAGGTTCGAATCCCAGTAAGGATATGGCTAGCTGATGAGAGCTAAATAGCTTGAAATAGATCTATACTAGTCTTCCTTTATTTATTTATCAGCACAAATAAAAAAAAAACACACAAATATAACAAAGGCAACAGTAAAAATATTGGGTTTCTGTCTGGATGGACTCTTGTGACGAGCCTAATGACAGAGAGTGGAAGTGTGACCTTCCTCCCACACTTGGGCATACCAGGGGTTGTGACTTTAAGTATATACCTCCCACCCTGGCTGGCTGATAAAAGGAGTCGTTCTCTGTAGCTCAAATGGTTAACTCCCTGCCTGGGAGGCAAAAGAGCACAGGTTCGAATCCCAGTAAGGATATGGCTAGCTGATGAGAGCTAAATAGCTTGAAATAGATCTATACTAGTCTTCCTTTATTTATTTATCAGCACAAATAAAAAAAAAACACACAAATATAACAAAGGCAACAGTAAAAATATTGGGTTTCTGTCTGGATGGACTCTTGTGACGAGCCTAATGACAGAGAGTGGAAGTGTGACCTTCCTCCCACACTTGGGCATACCAGGGGTTGTGACTTTAAGTATATACCTCCCACCCTGGCTGGCTGATAAAAGGAGTCGTTCTCTGTAGCTCAAATGGTTAACTCCCTGCCTGGGAGGCAAAAGAGCACAGGTTCGAATCCCAGTAAGGATATGGCTAGCTGATGAGAGCTAAATAGCTTGAAATAGATCTATACTAGTCTTCCTTTATTTATTTATCAGCACAAATAAAAAAAAAACACACAAATATAACAAAGGCAACAGTAAAAATATTGGGTTTCTGTCTGGATGGACTCTTGTGACGAGCCTAATGACAGAGAGTGGAAGTGTGACCTTCCTCCCACACTTGGGCATACCAGGGGTTGTGACTTTAAGTATATACCTCCCACCCTGGCTGGCTGATAAAAGGAGTCGTTCTCTGTAGCTCAAATGGTTAACTCCCTGCCTGGGAGGCAAAAGAGCACAGGTTCGAATCCCAGTAAGGATATGGCTAGCTGATGAGAGCTAAATAGCTTGAAATAGATCTATACTAGTCTTCCTTTATTTATTTATCAGCACAAATAAAAAAAAAACACACAAATATAACAAAGGCAACAGTAAAAATATTGGGTTTCTGTCTGGATGGACTCTTGTGACGAGCCTAATGACAGAGAGTGGAAGTGTGACCTTCCTCCCACACTTGGGCATACCAGGGGTTGTGACTTTAAGTATATACCTCCCACCCTGGCTGGCTGATAAAAGGAGTCGTTCTCTGTAGCTCAAATGGTTAACTCCCTGCCTGGGAGGCAAAAGAGCACAGGTTCGAATCCCAGTAAGGATATGGCTAGCTGATGAGAGCTAAATAGCTTGAAATAGATCTATACTAGTCTTCCTTTATTTATTTATCAGCACAAATAAAAAAAAAAACAAAAAAAAAACACACAAATATAACAAAGGCAACAGTAAAAATATTGGGTTTCTGTCTGGATGGACTCTTGTGACGAGCCTAATGACAGAGAGTGGAAGTGTGACCTTCCTCCCACACTTGGGCATACCAGGGGTTGTGACTTTAAGTATATACCTCCCACCCTGGCTGGCTGATAAAAGGAGTCGTTCTCTGTAGCTCAAATGGTTAACTCCCTGCCTGGGAGGCAAAAGAGCACAGGTTCGAATCCCAGTAAGGATATGGCTAGCTGATGAGAGCTAAATAGCTTGAAATAGATCTATACTAGTCTTCCTTTATTTATTTATCAGCACAAATAAAAAAAAAAACAAAAAAAAAACACACAAATATAACAAAGGCAACAGTAAAAATATTGGGTTTCTGTCTGGATGGACTCTTGTGACGAGCCTAATGACAGAGAGTGGAAGTGTGACCTTCCTCCCACACTTGGGCATACCAGGGGTTGTGACTTTAAGTATATACCTCCCACCCTGGCTGGCTGATAAAAGGAGTCGTTCTCTGTAGCTCAAATGGTTAACTCCCTGCCTGGGAGGCAAAAGAGCACAGGTTCGAATCCCAGTAAGGATATGGCTAGCTGATGAGAGCTAAATAGCTTGAAATAGATCTATACTAGTCTTCCTTTATTTATTTATCAGCACAAATAAAAAAAAAACACACAAATATAACAAAGGCAACAGTAAAAATATTGGGTTTCTGTCTGGATGGACTCTTGTGACGAGCCTAATGACAGAGAGTGGAAGTGTGACCTTCCTCCCACACTTGGGCATACCAGGGGTTGTGACTTTAAGTATATACCTCCCACCCTGGCTGGCTGATAAAAGGAGTCGTTCTCTGTAGCTCAAATGGTTAACTCCCTGCCTGGGAGGCAAAAGAGCACAGGTTCGAATCCCAGTAAGGATATGGCTAGCTGATGAGAGCTAAATAGCTTGAAATAGATCTATACTAGTCTTCCTTTATTTATTTATCAGCACAAATAAAAAAAAAAACAAAAAAAAAACACACAAATATAACAAAGGCAACAGTAAAAATATTGGGTTTCTGTCTGGATGGACTCTTGTGACGAGCCTAATGACAGAGAGTGGAAGTGTGACCTTCCTCCCACACTTGGGCATACCAGGGGTTGTGACTTTAAGTATATACCTCCCACCCTGGCTGGCTGATAAAAGGAGTCGTTCTCTGTAGCTCAAATGGTTAACTCCCTGCCTGGGAGGCAAAAGAGCACAGGTTCGAATCCCAGTAAGGATATGGCTAGCTGATGAGAGCTAAATAGCTTGAAATAGATCTATACTAGTCTTCCTTTATTTATTTATCAGCACAAATAAAAAAAAAACACACAAATATAACAAAGGCAACAGTAAAAATATTGGGTTTCTGTCTGGATGGACTCTTGTGACGAGCCTAATGACAGAGAGTGGAAGTGTGACCTTCCTCCCACACTTGGGCATACCAGGGGTTGTGACTTTAAGTATATACCTCCCACCCTGGCTGGCTGATAAAAGGAGTCGTTCTCTGTAGCTCAAATGGTTAACTCCCTGCCTGGGAGGCAAAAGAGCACAGGTTCGAATCCCAGTAAGGATATGGCTAGCTGATGAGAGCTAAATAGCTTGAAATAGATCTATACTAGTCTTCCTTTATTTATTTATCAGCACAAATAAAAAAAAAACACACAAATATAACAAAGGCAACAGTAAAAATATTGGGTTTCTGTCTGGATGGACTCTTGTGACGAGCCTAATGACAGAGAGTGGAAGTGTGACCTTCCTCCCACACTTGGGCATACCAGGGGTTGTGACTTTAAGTATATACCTCCCACCCTGGCTGGCTGATAAAAGGAGTCGTTCTCTGTAGCTCAAATGGTTAACTCCCTGCCTGGGAGGCAAAAGAGCACAGGTTCGAATCCCAGTAAGGATATGGCTAGCTGATGAGAGCTAAATAGCTTGAAATAGATCTATACTAGTCTTCCTTTATTTATTTATCAGCACAAATAAAAAAAAAACACACAAATATAACAAAGGCAACAGTAAAAATATTGGGTTTCTGTCTGGATGGACTCTTGTGACGAGCCTAATGACAGAGAGTGGAAGTGTGACCTTCCTCCCACACTTGGGCATACCAGGGGTTGTGACTTTAAGTATATACCTCCCACCCTGGCTGGCTGATAAAAGGAGTCGTTCTCTGTAGCTCAAATGGTTAACTCCCTGCCTGGGAGGCAAAAGAGCACAGGTTCGAATCCCAGTAAGGATATGGCTAGCTGATGAGAGCTAAATAGCTTGAAATAGATCTATACTAGTCTTCCTTTATTTATTTATCAGCACAAATAAAAAAAAAACACACAAATATAACAAAGGCAACAGTAAAAATATTGGGTTTCTGTCTGGATGGACTCTTGTGACGAGCCTAATGACAGAGAGTGGAAGTGTGACCTTCCTCCCACACTTGGGCATACCAGGGGTTGTGACTTTAAGTATATACCTCCCACCCTGGCTGGCTGATAAAAGGAGTCGTTCTCTGTAGCTCAAATGGTTAACTCCCTGCCTGGGAGGCAAAAGAGCACAGGTTCGAATCCCAGTAAGGATATGGCTAGCTGATGAGAGCTAAATAGCTTGAAATAGATCTATACTAGTCTTCCTTTATTTATTTATCAGCACAAATAAAAAAAAAAACAAAAAAAAAACACACAAATATAACAAAGGCAACAGTAAAAATATTGGGTTTCTGTCTGGATGGACTCTTGTGACGAGCCTAATGACAGAGAGTGGAAGTGTGACCTTCCTCCCACACTTGGGCATACCAGGGGTTGTGACTTTAAGTATATACCTCCCACCCTGGCTGGCTGATAAAAGGAGTCGTTCTCTGTAGCTCAAATGGTTAACTCCCTGCCTGGGAGGCAAAAGAGCACAGGTTCGAATCCCAGTAAGGATATGGCTAGCTGATGAGAGCTAAATAGCTTGAAATAGATCTATACTAGTCTTCCTTTATTTATTTATCAGCACAAATAAAAAAAATAAAATAAAAAAAAACACACACAAATATAACAAAGGCAACAGTAAAAATATTGGGTTTCTGTCTGGATGGACTCTTGTGACGAGCCTAATGACAGAGAGTGGAAGTGTGACCTTCCTCCCACACTTGGGCATACCAGGGGTTGTGACTTTAAGTATATACCTCCCACCCTGGCTGGCTGATAAAAGGAGTCGTTCTCTGTAGCTCAAATGGTTAACTCCCTGCCTGGGAGGCAAAAGAGCACAGGTTCGAATCCCAGTAAGGATATGGCTAGCTGATGAGAGCTAAATAGCTTGAAATAGATCTATACTAGTCTTCCTTTATTTATTTATCAGCACAAATAAAAAAAAAACACACAAATATAACAAAGGCAACAGTAAAAATATTGGGTTTCTGTCTGGATGGACTCTTGTGACGAGCCTAATGACAGAGAGTGGAAGTGTGACCTTCCTCCCACACTTGGGCATACCAGGGGTTGTGACTTTAAGTATATACCTCCCACCCTGGCTGGCTGATAAAAGGAGTCGTTCTCTGTAGCTCAAATGGTTAACTCCCTGCCTGGGAGGCAAAAGAGCACAGGTTCGAATCCCAGTAAGGATATGGCTAGCTGATGAGAGCTAAATAGCTTGAAATAGATCTATACTAGTCTTCCTTTATTTATTTATCAGCACAAATAAAAAAAAAAACACACAAATATAACAAAGGCAACAGTAAAAATATTGGGTTTCTGTCTGGATGGACTCTTGTGACGAGCCTAATGACAGAGAGTGGAAGTGTGACCTTCCTCCCACACTTGGGCATACCAGGGGTTGTGACTTTAAGTATATACCTCCCACCCTGGCTGGCTGATAAAAGGAGTCGTTCTCTGTAGCTCAAATGGTTAACTCCCTGCCTGGGAGGCAAAAGAGCACAGGTTCGAATCCCAGTAAGGATATGGCTAGCTGATGAGAGCTAAATAGCTTGAAATAGATCTATACTAGTCTTCCTTTATTTATTTATCAGCACAAATAAAAAAAAAACACACACACATATATATATATATATATATATATATATATATATATATATATATATATATATATATATATATATATATATATATATATATATATATATATATATATATATATATATATATATATATATATATATAAAAGCTTTTCTTCAGAGTTTTCAGATCAATAGAAGCTATTCACAGACCAATAGAACTCAGATATTTGAGATTAACTGATGATCTGCAGCTGGAATTTATGGAGCACAAATCTAGCGTGCCAAAATTATATTATGACAGATGATGCCAAGGCATAGATGGATGAGGCTGTCTTTCATTTATTTGATTTTCATAGTTGGCCCATTCCGTTCAGTGCTATTTATTCCAGGGGCAGGGAATGGATGCCATCTAAATGTTCTGCACTTTAATTCCCATCTGCCTTAGACAGCATAAGGCACTGTGGAAGAGGTCACCCTAAATATCTGGAGAACCCCAGATTGTTTACCTTGTTTTTATCAGCCTCTGCTTTGCTGCTGCTTCGGCTGCCATTGTAACGGGGAGGGGGGGGCATGGTATTTGGGAGGGGAATCATGATGTGCTGGAGGTAGATTCTAGGCGCTGACCTGACCATCTTACTGCGCATGTGGAGGAAGGGAGTTTCCCGCCAAGGTTAACTGTCCGGCATTCCATCCTGGTGATGTCTTTTGAAGACATCACCCACCTGACAGTTGGGTGCATTATAATTGGACTATGGACTGGGGTGCCAGGGGGAGGGGATTGAATTATACATGATATTCTTTGCTTTCGCGCCTAATTAACCAGATTCAGCTTAGCTTTGCTACTGTTCGTTTATAATTAGTAAAAGTACACTTGATTTCAAACAAATGCGAGTTGAGTGGTTTCTTTCCGGATTCTTAAATGAAGTCGCACCTGACAGTTTTACTCCAACTGTTGGCATCTCTCCACTAGAAGGTTTCCTTGCCTCTCTCCCTATTTGACTGCAGTCACCAAACGTTCAACCATAGGCTTTCTATTTTTCTGCTGAAGGTTGATTTGTTAGTGACACAGCATTTGTTCACTGCAGTGGTGGGTTTCAAAATTTTTTCAAACCCACTCTGTGGGTGTGGCCTCCTTTGTGGGAGTGGCTTGCTGGCCATGTGACCTGGTGGGAGTGGCTTGCCGGCCATGTGTGTTCTCTCTCTCTCTCTCTCTCTCTCTCTCTCTCTCTCTCCCCCTCCTTTTGTCTCTCTGTCCCTTTTTCCTTTTTTTCTTTCATCTCTCTCTCACTTTTTCTTTCTTTTTTCTTTATTTCTTTCTTCCTTTCTTTCTCTTTGTCTCTCTGTGTGAGTCTGTCTGTCTGTCTGTCTGTCTGTGTGTATGTGTGTGTGTGTCAGTGTTGGGTTTCAAAAAATGTTGGAACCTCTTCTGTAGGTGTGGCCTGCTTTCTGAGTCCATTGGTGGAAACTCTTCTAACCGGTTCGGTAGATTTGACGAACCGGTTCTATCGAACTGGTGCGAACCGGTAGGAACCCACCTCTGGTTCACTGCTCCTTATCTCACAAGAACCATCAAGGTGAGATAAAGCCAAGTCTGATTTCACAAGTGTTTGCATGCAGCATGGAGAAGAGGGCTGAAGAGAAAAGGAACCAAGTGTTTGTGTCTGTGCAGCTGCAACTCTTAAAATCCAATGCAGCCACCCGACTAGCAAAGTCATGACTGAGCACTGGATGGCACTGAAGCTACATCGCCAGGAGACACATGCTGTCACTGTTTCCACAATGAACGGTATTGGGATGCCAGTCTGATGGAACTAACTTTGTTGTTACTATCCAAAGTCTTGCAGAATTCAGATTCATATCATAAACTGGTCAAAAGAATATTCATCTAACAGCCACTGCGGAAAAATGTAATAACATTAGCAAATACAGACAGATAGACAATCTTGTGATAGGTAACATCATGTTGTTGCTACTGTAACATGATGCCTCTATAAATAAAATACTCGTACATCAGATTTCAGAGTTTATTCCATAGAGCCTCAATTTAGCTCTGGAAAAGGAGAAAAAAACAACACACACACAGGTTGCATTCTAAAGCATCTTTAGCATCACAGTGAATGAGGTTCTAAAACAAAACTTTAATTTTGCCTGTTGTTTTCCCTCCTTATTAAAGATTCTCAAAAGAATAAAAAATGGGGTTTCAACAAAT
This sequence comes from Thamnophis sirtalis, assembly GCF_051295495.1. Lineage (NCBI taxonomy): Eukaryota > Metazoa > Chordata > Lepidosauria > Squamata > Natricidae > Thamnophis > Thamnophis sirtalis. Next base: position 127,897,144 of record NW_028261386.1, read on the forward strand.
AGATTTGATATCTTACAATGCTGAGGTTGAACGCATTCTTTTTTTTGCTTTTTCTCATGAAGCTTTCAAAAAGTAATACAATGGCATCGTAGCCTCGAGGACTTAACACGCCCGGCCTCAAAAAGGTGCCTAAATAGGATGGCTTAGAGCCGGGATAGGTGGATGGCCCCACCCCTCCACTCGTGATTTCCGCTACCTGTTCAGTTGAACTGGCCCAAACCGGCTGAATACCACTTCTGGATTCGGCACATTGGAAGTATCTCCCATTTCCAAGAGATCCTTACAATACATAATTTGTCATCATATGGTAGACTTTGGGCAATGTGCAATGCCGACTTGCAGATCTTGGAAGGTGAGTTCTACAGATTCCAAAATGTTTTTGATGTATGGAAGGGTGTGCCATGTGGTTGGTCTTGCATCTGGCATCTTCTTTCTTTCTTTCTTTCTTTCTTTCTTTCTTTCTTTCTTTCTTTCTTTCTTTCTTTCTTTCCTTCCTTCCTTCCTTCCATCCTTCTTTCCTTCCTTCCTTCCTTCCTTCCTTCCTTCCTGCTTTCTTTCTTTCTTTTTTCCTTCCTTCCTTCCTTCCTTCCTTCCTTCCATCCTTCTTTCCTTCCTTCCTTCCTTCCTTCCTTCCTTCCTGCTTTCTTTCTTTCTTTCTTTCTTTTTTCCTTCCTTCCTTCCTTCCTTCCTTCCTTCCTTCCTTCCTTCTTTCCTTCCTTCCTTCCTGCTTTCTTTCTTTCTTTCTTTCTTTCTTTCTTTCTTTCTTCCATCCATCCATCCATCCATCCTTCCTTCCTTCCTTCCTTCCTTCCTTCTTTCCTTCCTTCCTTCCTGCTTTCTTTCTTTCTTTCTTTCTTTCTTTCTTTCTTTCTTTCTTTCTTTCTTCCATCCATCCATCCATCCATCCTTCCTTCCTTCCTTCCTTCCATCCTTCTTTCCTTCCTTCCTTCCTTCTTTCTTTCTTTTTTCCTTCCTTCCTTCCTTCCTTCCTTCCTTCCATCCTTCTTTCCTTCCTTCCTTCCTTCCTTCCTTCCTTCCTTCCTTCCTTCCTTCCTTCCTTCCTTCCTTCCTTCCTTCCTTCCTCCTTTCTTTCTTTCTTTCTTTCTTTCTTTCTTTTTTCCTTCCTTCCTTCCTTCCTTCCTTCCTTCCTGCTTTCTTTCTTTCTTTCTTTCTTTCTTTCTTTCTTTCTTTCTTTCTTTCTTTCTTTCTTTCTTTCTTTCTTTCTTTCCACACAGTATTGTGCAGACATCTTGTGACAAATGATTGTGGGTAACCATTCTGCGTGAATTGTTCACATAGTTACCTGCTCTCCAGCTGTTTGGCTTGCTGGGTACTAACAGTAGGTTTCTACCCTGCCTTTTGGGGCTGTAACGCAACTCTTTTTGTGTGACAGTGGATGGTTGCTGTTGAAATTCAGAATGTGTCGCGGATTGGTGGCCTTGTGATGAACTATTTAAGTTCCCTCAGCTGAGCCATTTCTCTTAAGCTTCCGTGACTTTCGTCATCATTCGTGATGCATAGACTTGTAGTTCATGACTCACAGGATGGAAAAATTATCATGTGTGAAAAAAGAACAGGAGAAAATTTTTTGGAACTTTGTTACTATACTACATATGTGATAGCAGCAAGACTAATGTATGCGCCAAAATGGAAGGATATTTCGATTCCTATCAAGAAGGAATGGTTGCAAAAGTGATGGAGTTGGCTGAAATGGCAAAAATGACTGCTTTGATGTGATTGTTTTCACATGGAAACCACTTCTGAACTTCATGCCTGACATGGAAATGAATGACATTTTGACTTTGAGTTTTATAGATTAGTGTTCTGATCCCCCTCGTTCCACACCAAAGCACACTCCGAGTCAGAGATAAATTACAGCATTTAATTAACAGACAAACAGGTCCTTGGCAGCAACCCAGCACAGACAAGCTTGGGCAGCAATAAACACAGATAAGGCTTGGCAGCAATCCAGCCTGCCAAGCTCACACAAAGTTCTCCGACATTCGATTCTGTGTTGACTTCTGCAAAGAGGGCGTGTGCACAAGTAGCCTTTTTATAGTCTGGAGTGGAGCCTAATGACCATCAGCTGAGTGCAATTACCTCCTGTAATTGCGTAATTGTTCCTGATGCCTAGTAGCTCTTCGATGGCGTGCATCCAGGAACAACTCACTACTGGCAACCGGCTCACTCTCCCTTGTCTCCTCCCCACTGATCCATGGCTCAGGTGCCTCCTGGTGGCCAACCAGCCTCTCTGTGCCCTGCTCAGAGTTGGAACCCTGTCCAGGGTCCTCCACATCCTCCAGAGCCGACTCAGAGGGCCCCTTGCTGTTGGAGTCTGGTGGCAGTTCCAACGGCTCCTGCTGGGTCACAACAATTAGATTGATAGATCTTTATAGAAATGACTTGTTCGTACTATTAGGGAAAAGCAAAAAGTTGTGATTTGAGGTTAATGCCATATTTTACTGTAACAGAGAGAGTCGGAAGTCAATGCTTCTTTTACTTCTTTTCCTATCTTTCCTCACTTCTCTTCCCTCTTTCCCCTCCCCTCTCACTGCTCTTCTACTTACTTTTGTATTTTGCATTTTGTAATACTCTATAACTCAATAACATTTTTTTAAAAAAACAAAACAAAAACGATCGCGTGTGATGGAGCCACTTTCTGTTTTAACGGGGTAATGGATGTGTATGTACGCAATGAAACAGATAAATGGGAAATAGAGCTTTCCCACAAATAGTTCCTAGTTCGCAAAAAGGCTGTAATCCTGTCTTGCGATTCATCCATCATCATCTTCACTACCGTTATTCCTCCCCTCCTTTTCTTCTGTTATTTTGATTATTACCACTATTTGCAATAGAAAAACAATAATAAGAATGTATAAAAGCCACTCTCCTGGTAAGTGAGAGCTCTTAAAAGCAAGAGCTAATTATAAAAAGCAATTTTTAAAGGGCTGGGAGAAAAGGATACCTTGGCCTGGCACTAAAGAATTACCAGAGGGGCCTTAGACACACCACAAGACGAGCACAAATGCAAGGAGTGATTCTTTCCTCATCAGCACATTGGAAACTGCCTGCCCTAATTCAGAATTCGGGGAATTCTATTCCCCAAACATCTGGAAGTTACCAGCTAGAGAAAGCAAGATTACGATTTCTCTCCCTGAGACAGAGAGAGAGACAAGCCTTCAAAGGTGACTCCAAGGACGAGTCAAGATTCCATACAAACATTTCCTTTATTCTTGATGACTTGCCAGCATGATAATGTGGTTTGTTCAATGTAGCGCATGTGATGCGGTGCACAAAAATCCTTTTGCTCTTCGATTGCAGCACCAGAGCTCCAAGGAGACAGATCTGACAAAACAAGACTTGAGTAACAGAGGCTGAACAGAGGTTTTGGTCCTATGGGGAGCAATCTTCTCTAAACCCAAGGCCAGGTTTATGTCTAAATAGTGAGTGAGAAGAAGTAATGGCAGGTTCTTAATTAAAACCAATTGGGTTTCTGTTGTGGCCCAGCAGGAGCCGTTGGAGCTGCCACCAGACTCCGACAGGGAGGGGCCCTATGAGTCAGCTTTGGAGGATATGGAGGACCCTGGACAGGGTTCTGACTCTGAGCAAGGCGCAGAGAGGCTGGTTGGCCACCAGGAGGCACCTAAGCCTTGGACCAGTGGGGAGGAGACAAGGCAGTGTGATCCGGATGTCAGCAGTGGGGAGGAGCCAAGGGAGTTGTTCCTAGGTGCCCAGCACCAGAGAGCTAATAGGCATAAGGAACAATTACACAGTTACAGGAGGTGATTACACTCAGCTGGTGGTAATTAGGCTCTTCTCCAGACTATAAAAGGAATGCTTGTGCACATGCCCCTTTTGCAGAAGTCAACGCATTAGCAAATGTTGGAGAACAGGATTGTGAGCTTCTGACCCCACTTCTCCATCAGGAACAAAAGCCAAAACAGACGTACGAAAGAATGTTTAAATCAGTCCAGATTCTTGTTGGCTACAAGCCCAAAATAAACAAAGAGATAATCACTCTGGCAAAAAAGTCCTAAATACCGACGCAGCACTGCAAACAGGCTTCTCACAGCAACTCACTTCTCCAAGTTGGCTTCTGTTAATTCATGAACGTGAACGAGAACGTTGACTCCTGCAAACAGGGCGTGGCACAAACAGTCTCTTTTATAATCAGGAGAGGATCTTAATCAGCATCAACTAAGCACAATCATCTCCTACAATTATGCAGTTGTTCTTTATGTCGAGTAGCCCTTTGCCTGCATGCATCCTGAAACAACTCCCAAATGTTTTCCTGAACATTCCCTTTGATCCAATGCTCTGCCGCCACTTGGTGGCCAACCAGTCTCCCCCCGCCCTGCTTGGAGTTGACACCCTGTCCAGGGACCTCCACCTCCTCCACGGCCGACTCATAAGACCCCTCGCTGTCAAAGTCTGGCGGCAGCTCCAACGGCTCCTGCCGGGCCACAACAGGTAACTATTGTTTTAATCTAGTACTTTACCTTTATGCTGCCCGAAGTTGGTCAAATCAATCAACCAAACCACAAGGAAATGAAACATTAGTAAGGTATGGTTTCATTTGCCTGAAAATTATATTTCCACATTTCTTTTTCAGGCCAGTGCATCTTACTGATGACATATCAATAGGGTAAGGGTTAGGACCCCCAAATTAGGATTTCCCCAGAAATCCACCCTACATTTCATTGTCCAAAAATCTGGTTCTCCAGGGCCATATCTGGATAAATGTAAAATACTGTCCTGCAACGTGGCACGACAAAACCGCGCTCGACTAAGCCGCGCCCGATTAAACCACGTCGCTGATGTCATCAACAGGGCGACAACAGCGAGCGCGGAGAAAGAAGGGTGCTTTAAACAGCGCTTTGAAAGCAAGCCGATTCAACTTAAGGTAAGGGTTAGGTTTAGGGTTAGGTTTAGGGTTAGGTTTAGGGTTAGGTTTAGGGTTAGGTTTAGGGTTAGGTTAAGGGTTAGGGTTAGGGTTAGGTTAAGGGTTAGGGTTAGGTTAAGGGTTAGTTTAGGGTTAGGTTTAGGGTTTGGCTAAGGGTTAGGTTTAGGGTTAGGTTTAGGATTAGGTTTAGGTTTAGGGGGGTTAGGTTTAGGTTTAGGGGTTAATTTTAGGTTTAGCATTTACAGCGTGCTTCTGTCTCTGCGCTGTTGTCGCCCTGTTGATGACGTCAGCTACGCGGTTTCGTCGAGCGCGCTTTAGTTGAACGCGGTTTTGTGGTGGAACCGTCCTGCAAGCCATATTATTCTCTGACTCTCAGATAACTGTCCCCAAGCCCTGTCAGAACACCCATATTCAGATACCTACCTACACACACACACACACACACACACACACACACACACACAAACACACTCACTATAGTAGGTGAAGATAGAGAATATTGAACCTGTTCTTCAGGCCTCTCTAGTCCCATCGCCTAGAATGGCATTTTTTTTTTAAAAGTGGGACATTCGTTCTCTCCCTTTTTTTTAAATCAAAAAGAAACAATCTAAAGTGTCTTTTTTCTCATTTTCAAACCCTCCTGAGGGCGTAGTCAGTACAACTCTGCTAGTTACAATTCAATTAAATGACTATCTCTGCAGAATAAATTACTGACATGCGCGTGCATTTAAAGTTTTCAAATTATCCATAAAAGCTTCACCAAAGGATGAAGAAAAAAAATTGCTCTCCGTGAGTTTTACAAATGTGCATCAAAGTACGTTTCTGAATGTTTCAAGCTTGATAGACCTTCCTTGTTCTGTTGGTTTGAAGAAGAAAAAAAAGATTAGAAACCAATGCTCTGATTCACCTGCTCCTTAAAAAGAGGAGACATCTTTGAGGGTTTTTTTTCCCCAAAACAGATTTGAATTTTCAATAAGCTGACCTTTTTACATTTTAATGTAACCGCGACTATATAAAATCTCCCTTTGAACTTCCCTCCATCTCCCCTGCACTTAGCTACCTGAAATTTGGCAAGTTTATTCTCACAGGAATAACAGCAATCATAGCAAGTCTTAAAGCCTTTTTCTGAATGTCTAGGTCACAGGTAAATGAATAACAGGGTTGGAAGGGACCTGGAGGTCACTTAGTCTAACCCCCTGCACAAGCAGGAGACCCTATACGATTTTAGACAAGTGGCTGTCCAGTCTCTTCTTGAAAGCCTCCAAGGATGGGGCACCCACAACTTCTGAATGCAAGCCATTCCACTGGTTGATTGTTCTCACCATTAGGAATTTTTTCCTTAGTTCTAGGTTGCATCTCTGCTTGATTAGTATCTGTTGTGGCCCAGCAGGAGCCGTTGGAGCTGCCACCAGACTCCGACAGCAAGGGGTCTTATGAGTCGGCTCTGGAGGATGTAGAGGACCCTGGACAGGTTTCCGACTCTGAACAGGGCACAGAGAGGCTGGTTGGCCACCAGGAGGCACCTAAGCCCTGAACCAGTGGGGAGGAGACAAGGGAGAGTGAGCTGGATGCCCAGTACCGAAGAGCTAATAGGCGTCAGGAACAGTTGCGCAGTTACAGGAGGTAATTGCACTCAGCTGGTGGTCATTAGGCTCCTCTTCAGACTATAAAAAGACTGCTTTTGCACATTCCCCTCTTGCAGAAGTCAACGCATTGACTAAAAGTTAGCTTGGCAGGCTGGATTGCTGCCAAGGTTTGTCTGAGTTGCTGCCAAGGTCCTTATCTGTTTGTTATGCTTGGCTTTCAGCCACCGAGGTTTTGGTGTCTTGCTATTAAAGTACATTCCAGTTAAGCTTGTCTCGGCATTCGTTACTGGATGGAGGAGGGGGTCAGAACAGGTATCCATACAACTGTTCTGTATTAGAAGAGTGAAAGCGGAGTTGTAACGAATGTGTCACTGTATCTCTTCCTACTTGAAGGGGAGAGGGGCGTTTGCTTTTGAAGGTTCTTGAAGACAAGCATTCTCTCCCTTTTTATAATAATGTTATTAAGTTTATCAAGATATAAATTACAAAAGAAAGTGAAAATATTGGGAAAAGGGGGAAGAAAGAACTGTAGGGTGAAAGGGAAAAAAACAAAGGGAAAACAGCTGACTTCCAACTCTTTCCCGCTCAGTAGAATAAGATATAGTTAGTCCTTGACTTAAGAATCATTTGTTTAATGATAGTTTGAACTTCATTTGCAACTTCATTTGTTTGTCAACTCTGAAGCGAACCTGGCTGAAGCCATCTTGTACTGCCTCATAGTTGCCATGCAGGTCCGAGAGGGGGAAGGGAGAGGGGAAGTAGGTAGCCCAGCTACAGTCAAAACAAAAAGTGTTCCTGTGGGAACCAAGGTCATTGAAATAGATGGCTGTTGAAGGCGAAGAGGAGCCTGCCATCTATCTCCATTGGACAATGTGACCGGTGACACCCGAGAGGGGAGATTTTTGCTCTTTTAATCAGGTGAAAACCAAGGGAATTGTTAGAGCTGGTTTTCACCAGCTGTGCCGATATGATGTAGCCAATAAACATGTTCTTTGAGGACTCTACCTGCCTCGGAGTTCTGCTTTCAAAAGGTGCATTACTCAGAACACTGACAACAACACTGAAAAAGTGACTTAAGGCCGTTTTTCACACTTATGACTGTTGTAGCAACCCCATGGTCATGTGATCAAAATTAGGATGTTTGGCAACCGGCATGTATTTATGATGGTTGCAGTGTCCTGGAGTCACGTAATCATCATTTGTGACCTTCTATCAAGCAATAGCAACAGCAGTTAGACTTATATACCGCTTCATAGGGCTTTCAGCCCTCTCTAAGCGGTTTACAGAGTCAGCATATCGCCCCCCCCCACAGTCTGGGTCCTCATTTCACCCACCTCGGAAGGATGGAAGGCTGAGTCAACCTTGAGCCGGTGAGATTTGAACCGCCGAACTGCAGATAACAGTCAGCTGAAGTGGCCTGCAGTACTGCACCCTAACCACTGCGCCACCTCGGCTCTTCAAAATTCAATGCCAGTTTCACTTAATAACCATTATTCCTAACTTAACAACTGCAGTGATTCAATTAGCAACTGTGACAGGAAAGCTTGTATAATGAAGTCAAACTCACTTAACAACTGTCTTGCTTAGCAATGGAAAATTCGGGATCAGGCGTGGTTGTAAGTTGAGGATCACCTGTAAGTAATATTACAGCTTCAACTTTTTTACTTTTTCGTAGTAACATGTCCTACCCATACCTATAATAACCAACATATCTAATCAGCAAAACCCAAAATCAAAGTTTCATTCCCTCCCCCACTCCCCCCAATCTCAAGGTCAAACCCAGAAGCGGTTTCCTAGTAGAAACAAGTTGGATATGTTCTTTTCTTTGATTAAACCATACAAGAATTCTCATCCTCTTCTTCACTATTCCTTCCTCACTGCCTCTTCTTGGCTATTGAGGCCTCACTGAAATTTATATCATCTCCCAGAGTCGCAATATAGTGAGATGAGTGGCATAGAAATGTAATAAATAAAAATGAATATTACCAACAGCAGTGGCAACAAAAAGTTTTGACCTCTCTTTGAAGCAGTTATTTACTCTGCAAATGAGGAAGAATGGGAGGGAATGTAAGAGTAGGAAAGAGGGGAGGAATGGGAAGAAGAGGGGAAGGGTAAAGGGGAGGAAGGAAGGAGAGAAGGGAAAGGAGAGGAGGAAGGAAGGAAGGAGAGAAGAAAGAGAAGAAAGAGAAGAAAGGGGGGTAGGAAGGAGGGAGGGAAGGAGGGAGGGAAGGAGGGAGGGAAGGAGGGAGGGAAGCAAGGAGGGAAGGAAGGAGGGAAGGAAGGAAAGAAGGAGAGAAGAAAGGAGGGAAGGAAAGAGGGAAGGAAGGAGAGAAGAAAGGAGGGAAGGAAGGAGGGAAGGAAGGAGGGAAGGAAGGAGGGAAGGAAGGAGGGAAGGAAGGAGAGAAGGAAGGGGGGAAGGAAGGAGAGAAGGAGAAAAGAAAGGAGGGAAGGGGAAGGAGGAAGGGAAGGAAGGGAGTAGGAGAGAAGAAACGAGGGGAGGAAAGAGGGAGGGAGGGAAGAAGAAGTAGGACTGTTGTAAGATAAGATGGATCTATGGGATGATAAAAAAGCAATCTTCAAGTATATTGTCAACAGTAGGGAAAAATTGTTATAAATACATATTATTAATAACAGTTATGAGATTATATAATTGTGAATGTATATATGAAATTAAAAAATTTAAAAAAAAATAAAAAAATATTTACTCTGCAAATATGAGGATATTGGTAAGTCAGATCTTGCCTGAAAAACTTGGCCTTTTTATATCTCAGTGGCCTGCTTTGGTCCTGAATCCTGATTAGTTTGCACCTTCGGAAAGAATATTCTATATTTGCCAGAATAAGGAAGGAAAAAATGAAATGAATCTCATATCCCTCCAGCAATAAGGTTTCCTCATGAAGAATGCATGGCTTTTCGGCTGACAGGTAGAGAGATAGGGAAGATTTTGCTTCAGGATGGGAGTGCTTATGACTCCCCCCCCTCTTTTATCACATGGACATAACTCATTTTGACCTGATGCCTCTTTATTGCATTAATAACAAAGGTTAGGGAGACATACCCTCTTTTGAGAAATTAGGTGCTTACCTTGCTTGCCCCAGATCTCTTGCTGAATAGAAGCGAGGCAGAAATGTTTTTCATTAACTAATGAATTATTTGTACCAAGAAGGAAATAGAATCACAGACTTTCTTTTATTATTCATAACCTTCTTCAGTAAATCACTTTTTTTACAGCTATTTTATTATTCGGATGTCCAATGATCATGGAAAAGAAATCCTTTTTTTTAAACCATTTAGGAAGAGAGAAAGCAGCGTTATTATCAGAGCACGTAACCAGATAATTTTAGAATTCTGCAGAAAGAAAATCTCTATTATCAATTCATGTCTTCTGAACAAGTTAGTAATGGATTTGATTTACAATATTTCCCCCCAGAAAATCCAATTTGGTTCAGCTGAAATGCACAAGGAAGAACTCTGCTTTATGTGTACTCCCTCTCCCCTCCCCGTTTAATTAATAGATGTGTATTACATTTCCTATTTCGTATGTCTTGTGGATGCCATTAATGGGCACTCGATCTAATCTCATCATCTCTTTGCTATGTAGCTTATGTTGTCCCATTCAAGTGTCAAGCATTTTGCTCTTTCAAATCAGCTGCACCCAGTGTAGTGACCCAAAATACTGTATATTGTTTGCATCTCACAATATGCATTCCTTTCTAAGCCTCTTCTGTGAGATGTTCAGGGCTCAGTCGGATTCAGGGAGTTACAAAATGATCTTATTTCGGTTCCACCACAAATGCGCAAACGACAAAAGTGTGCCTCACTAAACCGCGGTGACAAAACCGCGCCGACAAAACCGCGCGCCGAAGGAGCGACGAATGAGCCCTGAAGCGCGCCGACAACAGCGCACCGACAGAAGCGCGCTGTAACCTAACCCAAACGCTAACCCTAACCCTAACCCTAACCCTAACCCTAACCCTAACCCTAACCCTAACCCTAACCCTAACCCTAACCCTAACCCTAACCCTAACCGTAAACCTAACCCTAACCCTAACCCTAACCCTAACCCTAACCCTAACCCTAACCCTAACCCTAACCCTAACCCTAAACCTAACCCTGAACCTAACCCTAACCCTAACCCTAACCCTAACCCTAACCCTAACCCTAACCCTAACCCTAACCCTAACCCTAACCCTAACCCTAACCCTAACCCTAAACCTAAACCTAAACCTAAACCTAAACCTTACCTTAACTTAAATCGCACTTCTGTCGGCACACTGTTGTTGGCGCGCTGTTGTCGGCACGCTTTTGACATCGCAGTTTTAGCGCCGCGGTTTTGTCGGCGCGCTTATGACGTTCGCGCTTTTGTCGGGTCACGCTTATTTCAGTGTGTCTAATCCGAGAAATGGGAAATTAGGATTTGAGTTTGGCTTATTCACTGACCCAAGGGTGCATTTCCAAAAGGCAATGGAACTTTTTTTGTTTTCCTTTGAAAGCGCATAATCGCTAGAATAAAAATCCTTCTATTTCTCACCAGTTAGAACCGAAGAAGCTTCTTGGATGCGAAACGAAATGCTTTACCAAAGGGGAAAAATAAAACCCAAGAAAATCTAATGGCTTTTTGGAAAAAGCATCATTGTGACAACTATGACCCGGATGATTGAGAATCTTTTTGAGACACTTGTACACTGATCATTTCAACATAAATAAAAGCTTAGGAACTCACACAAAACGCAAGATGCATAGAAGTCAAGCTTTTCCCAGCACTGCACAATATCTGGCTCTCATCACATGTATTTCTGTCAACAGAATTGCCTCAGGTGTCCATAATATGCCTCTTTTTGTGCTTTCACACTCACAGAGCTGTGGCCTGCCTTTACCTATGTCTCCCTTTGAACAAATCAGATAGAACAAGTTACATCACACAGCCAAAGCTAACAACATCTGTCAAAGTAGAACAAAAGCATACAAGGAAGAACAACTGTTGGCTTCCGTTACAATTTAATGAATCAAGATGTACAGCATTTTCCTTCCTTGGAGCCAAGGTGGCGCAGTGGTTAGGGTGCAGTACTGCAGGCCACTTCAGCTGACTGTTATCTGCAGTTCAGCGGTTCTAATCTCACTGGCTCAAGGTTGACTCAGCCTTCCATCCTTCCGAGGTGGGTGAAATGTGGACCCAGACCGTGGGGGCGATATGCTGACTCTGTAAACTGCTTAGAGAGGGCTGAAAGCCCTATGAAGCGGTATATAAGTCTAACTGCTAACTGCTAAATATCAGATAGACCGCCTGGATATCTGAGAGACCGCCTCCTGCTGCATACCTCCCAACGGCCGATAAGAACTCACAGGCTAGGCCTCCTCTGGGTGCCGTCGACCGGACAATGCCGGCTGGCGACCACTCGGGGGAGAGCCTTTTCTGTAGCTGCTCCGGCTCTGTGGAACGATCTGCCCGCAGAGATCCAGACTGTTCCCACTCTCGTGGCCTTCCAAAAAGCCACCAAAACCTGGCTGTTCCGGCAGGCCTGGGGTTGTTGATTTATAAATCAGATCCAACCCCCAGCTAAGATGAATGTATGTTGTGTTTTTTAAAACTGTTTTTGTTTTCTCCCCCCCTATTTGTTATTTTTATTTTATCTCGTATTTGTAAGCCGCCGGGAGTCCTTCGGGAATTGGGCGGCATATAAGCTCATTAAATTACGAATTACGAATTTAATCAATTATGATTGTGTTCTTTGTTCAACTGCATGGAAGGAAAACAATTAATTGTATAACCAATATATTAAATGAATTTAGTTATAGAAAGATGAAAATAGAAAAGGAGGAAATAAAAACAATCAGAAGAGAAGAAAAAGTAGAAACAACAGTGGGTGGGACAGGTTTATTCTTTATATATGTGTATGTACCCTGTTTTCCCGAAAATAAGCCCTCCCCTAAAATATTTAAATGCATGCGCAGCCGGTCCCTGCCAATTCCTGGGGGGAAAGGGGGGAACATGTCAATGCGCCCCATTCACATGGAATGACCTTGCGGAGGCTGCTACCACAATCCCTATCTGTTGCGCTCTTTCTCTTTGTGGTAGCCGCAAAAAGAGCAGCAGGTTCGGCATTGTTACGGCTGGCAAGAGAGTGCCAGAAACAGAGACAGAACTTCTGGCCCTCTCTGGATCAGCTGATCCACAGGCCATGGGCCAAGGTTAAGGGGCCTCCTGCACCTCAAAAATAATAAGACCTGTCAAAGAAACGATGGTCGCCTGGGCAAAAATTTTCGGTTACAATGTGGAATTGGCTAAGTGGGAAAAACTTTGGATACTTAATCAGAAACTAACAATGGCTACGGCGTATAAAGAAAACCTTTATAAGATGTTCTACAGATGGTATCTCCCCCCCAGCACGGCTCTCCAAAATGTTTAAAAACCTGGACCCAAATTGCTGGAAGTGTAAAAACACACCAGGCACTTTTTATCATATGTGGTGGACGTGCAATGAGGCAAAAAATTATTGGTAAATGATTCAATCGTGCTTAGAACAAATGGTGGGAGACCAAATCTTGTTTAAACCCGAAGTTTTTCTCCTAGGTATAATACCAGAGGGGTATAAGAAAGATAAACTTTATTTAATTATTCATGTACTAACTGTGGTGCGCATAACTTATGCACAATATTGGGAAAAAGAAAATACACCATCAGAGCTAGATATAATCAGAAAAGTGTTGGCCTGTGCGGAAGCAGATAGGCTCCCTCTTGAACTTAAAAATAAAGGGGAATCAGAATATTTTGAAGTCTGGAACAGATTTTATGACTGGTATAAGACAAGGTGACTAAACTGGAACAAACTGTATAAACTGTGATTGGACAGAAGGAATGATAATGTATTAAGTAGGCTAATTGTCAATCGTTGTGACTAGCTGTATATAATGTGAATGTATAGTCACTCCAACCTTGCGGTACGGCATTGTTTTAAATGTAAAAATAATAAAAATATATTGAAAAAATAATAATAAGACCTCCCCAAAAATAAAGCCAAGCATTTATTTCAGGAGTCAAAAGAAAACAAGACCCTGTCTTATTTTTGGGGAAGCATGGTATTCCATCATTTAGATCAGGGGTGGAGAACGATGGCCCTTTTATGACATGGACTTAAACTCCCAGGATTCCTGAGCCAGACTTTCTGAGTTGAAGTCCACAAGTCACAAAAACTTGGGAAAGATTCCACAAAGCAAATGGTACCATGTGGGATATTTTTGTTTCACAAATAGAGGAGAAATGGAGAAAGCTTCACGGAGCTTTAAAGCTTTTTCCTGATGTGAATGTCTCAGTCTTTTGACTCCCATCCCGTAGTGCTATACCAACCAATCAAAATCAGGCCTTGCAAGTTCCTGACTGTAGAAGCTCCATGTCAGAGGTGGGTTCCTACCAGTTTGCACCTATTCGGTAGAACCGGTTCGTCAAATCTACCAAACCGGTTAGAAGAGGTTCCACCAGTGGACCCGGAAAGCAGGCCACACCTACAGAAGAGGTTCCATTTTTTTTGAAACCCTCCACTGGTCCTTGGATATGATTATTCTACACTATCATGCTCCTATTTATAAAACTCAGTGCCTCTGTGAAAGGTAAGGATGACTACTGCGTTTGTGGTACAATAAGAACATTGCGTATATTGAAGTTGTTTTAACGCAAACCAAAGATGCCTTTTGAAAAACAAGTTTACATCCTATTCTTATGCATGCCAGTGCTGTGTGTGAGGTAATTTAAGGTGGTTCTGACAAGTGTTGTCAGCATCTTCATATCTGGTCACATGGGCGGCAAGCCACTCCCACAAAGGAGGCCACACCCACAGAGTAGGTTCGAACAATTTTTGAAACCCACCATTGGTCCATGTTGTCATGGGGGCAGATTTTGATAAAAAACAGTTGTGTTGTCATTACCAGTTGGGAACATCTGCATGGAACCTAGCACTAGGTATTATGGAAACTGAATTCCCTGGGGATATCTCTGCTGTCATTGTTAAGAAGTAGTTCCTTAAAAAACCATGGAAATGAAATTGTTTATTAATGTACTACCAGAAAGTTATAGTCATTGTTATGAAAGATATTTTTTTTTTTGCTATGAAATAGAGTGTTTGATCATATGATATACAAAGGACAATAATGTATTAAATGTATAAAAATGGGATGATTTGAATCCTATGTATAATTGTAAGTATTGACCATGTTATACTGGAAAGATTTGTATATGTTAAATGGACTAATGATGATGTAATGAATAATTCATACATATATGAATTGAAATGTTCAATAACTACTTGGATTAGCAATGGGAAACTATTTCTGGAGTTGAATATGCCACACTATAAGTATTATATATTCTATGGATGATTAATATTAGCGGTAACTTGAACACATAATGCTCAATGATAATGATGTATTTAGTTATGTTTGATGGATAACCAGTGATCTTATTTTTAATTGTAAAAAGTGATGCACAAAAGTTTGTAACCAAACAACATGTTTGACGAAATTGAGGAAAGTCTATATCTATATCTATATCTATATCTATATCTATATCTATATCTATATCTATATCTATATCTATATCTATATCTATATCTATATCTATATCTATATCTATATCTATATCTACATCTACATCTACATCTACATCTACATCTACATCTACATCTACATCTACATCTACATCTATATCTATATCTATATCTATATCTATATCTATATCATCTATCTATATCTCTAGCTCTCTATCATCTATCTATCTATCTATCTATCTATCTATCTATCTATCTATCTATCTATCTCTATCTCTATCTCTATCTCTATCATCTATCTATCTATCTATCTATCTATCTATCTATCTATCTATCTATCTATCTATCTATCTATCTATCTCTATCTCTATCTCTATCTATCTATCTATCTATCTATCTATCTATCTATCTATCTATCATCTATCCATCTATCCATCTATCCATCTATCCATCTATCCATCTATCCATCTATCCATCTATCCATCTATCCATCTATCCATCTATCCATCTATCCATCTATCTATCTATCCATCCATCCATCCATCCATCCATCCATCCATCCATCCATCCATCCATCCATCCATCCATCCATCCATCCATCTATCTATCTATCTATCTATCTATCTATCTATCTATCTGAAGTAGTTCCTGGCAGCTGGTAAGAGATTTGGGTATTATCTTGCTTGGCATGTATGCTTTTTATCTTATGCTTTTCAATCTGTTTGCTTGAAATAATAATACAAGTTAAATTCCCTTTATTTAGTGAAGAGTTCATTGTCTCTCAATCCAAAAGAACCAGTTGCCCACACACCTGATCACTGCCCTAGCCAAACAGCTTCTTTCCTCACCTCCAGAGGTGGGTTCCTACCAATTCGCACCTATTCGGTAGAACCCGTTCGTCAAATCTACCGAACCGGTTAGAAGAGGTTCCACCAGTGGACCCGGAAAGCAGGCCACACCTACAGAAGAGGTTCCAAAATTTTTTGAAACCCACCACTGGTCCTCGGATATGATTATTCTACACTATCATGCTCCTATTTATAAAACTCAGTGCCTCTGTGAAAGGTAAGGATGACTACTGCGTTTGTGGTGCAGTCAGAACATTGCGTGTGTTGAAGTTGTTTTAACGCAAACCAAAGATGCCTTTTAAAAAAAACAAGTTTACCTCATATTCTTATGCATGCCAGTGCTGTGTGTGAGGTAATTTAAGGTGGTTCTGACAAGTGTCGTCGGCATCTTCATATCCAATCACATGGGCGGCAAGCTACTCCCATCCGGTCACTTGGGCAGCAAGCCACTCCCACAAAGGAGGCCACACCCACAGAGTAGGTTCGAACAATTTTTGAAACCCACCACTGCTCACCTCCATCCTCCACTGCATCTCAGCCCATGAAGAGTGGTCCCTTCGCCCTCTTCTCTCTCAGGAAGTAAAATAACTGACTGGCATAGTGATAGACAACCTGTGGCATTCTACACCAGAGATTGCTGAACTACTACAAGTCCCAGCTCCCCTGAAAGGGTCACAAATTGCGAGGGAAGCTCCATTGATTGCCTACCCTCTATTAGTTCTCTGCTTTCGCCCATATCACCAATGACCTGTTTGCTTGTCTACTGAAAATGCAATATAAGCCCTTTGTAACCTGACAGGAGATTTTTCACCAGCTTCAAAATTATGGTGGTGACAGGATCTCGGAAGAATGATTGAAGGAGTATCTGAGTTCATGAATTTAAACATAAGCCCTTCAGAACTTGGCCAGCTGTTTAAAACCCTGAGAATGATGGTAGGGAGGAGAATGATGGTAAGGGAAAGAAGGAGCCGAGGTTTGGAGGGAGCATGAGATGAGTGGTAATATGCATGAACTGGGAGTCAAAGTCCTGTGGGAAAAGCTTCATGATTTAGATCCTGCATGCTTGGGAACCCTGCACTGAATGTAGTGATGAGGCAATATTGTGATGCAGAGAGCTTAGAGGGTTAGGGAAGGGAGGATGAATCACCGATAAACAGATGCATGCACAATGAAGAATGAGGACGCCTGAAGGATTGTGAAGCATCCAAATCCCCGAAGGAATGATAGGAAAATGGATCCCGAAGAAAAGCTGCACTTTTTTTTTAATGGGAAAGAAAGGACAAACATTTGGTTGTATACTGAGCAAGGTTGAAGTGATTAGAAGACTTGGAGTATGCTACTGCAGTCAAGTGATAGCTCAAAAGACTTGCAGAGCAGGGATAACGAACAGTTGTGCAACAATAATAAATGGATTATAACAAAGTTCTCCCACGCAAATTTATATATATTGTTTTTTTGGCTTAATTAATTTTGTTCCTGTTTTGCAGCCATTTGTACCAATCGGAATATTATGAAATTTGGAACAATTGGCACTTTAAGCACTTTAAGTGACCTTGAAGAAAATGTTCAGAAGCCATTTGTAGAAATGACCAGGCCAAGCTGAAGGATGGGGTCAAATACATCAAATACATCATCAGTCTGGAGACCCTATGCCCCCAAAAGAGACCTAAATCCAATTCCTCACGAAGTCCGTTGACTCTTATCTTGTACCAATTTGCCTTGACCATTAGTAGTTCAGATTCTTCTGTATAACTAGCATGAAATAAACTTGTATTACTTTTGAACTCTAGACTGGCTCCTGACTTCTTGCACCTGACACCATTATAGAAACAACAGGGACTGAAACAGTCTTTAAGTCTTGGGAAAGTAGATAGCTTTAGGAAGACTGGCTCAGACTGGCTCTCACCTGACTCAATAGGGTATAAAAGGGAAGGAAAACACAATCTGAGATGCAAAATGTTGTTGCTATAGCTTATCACCAAGTTGACATTACCCATATAGAAGATTGAAGGCACCACACTGCCATAAATACAAGTGCCTGGATTCATCTAATCACACTGAATCATTGTTAAGGTGATGCTTCATTAAATAAGCTATAATGGTCCAATTCACACATGACACCAAGCAGTTACAATTAGATTCACATATCAAATGCAGCTGAAGGCTACCAGTCAACTCAAAACTTGGGAGAAGACCGTCTTCTATTATAATATAATAGAGCCGAGGTGGCGCAGTGGTTAAATGCAGCACTGCAGGCTACTTCAGCTGACTGCAGTTCAGCAGTTCGGCTGTTCAAATCTCACCGGCTCAGGGTTGACTCAGCCTTCCATCCTTCCGAGGTGGGTAAAATGAGGACCCGGATTGTTGTTGGGGGCGATATGCTGACTCTGTAAACCGCTTAGAGAGGGCTGAAAGCCCTATGAAGCGGTATATAAGTCTAACTGCTATTGCTATTGCTATTGCTATAATGCACAACCCTAGTTTAAAAAAAATAGATTGATGAGAATATATATTTTGAACATTGTCTCTTGGTAAGGTAAGAGCTTTTTAGGCTTTTGACTTAACAACTCTTAGTGTTTTAACAAGAAGGGATAATACTAGCAAAGGAGAATCAAATCTGAATATTGTTTAAATTTGATATGCCATCAGTGTATAACAGGAACAAAATGCTAAGCTGCTAGTTGAACAGCTCAACAATTTAGATTTAGAAAGAGTCAGCATGTTGTACATCCAGTAGCCATTTATATGCTAATATTGCCAACCAATTATCAAAGGGAACTTTCTCCCACCATAAATGACCTGCTATATTTGTAATAGCATCAACACTGTATGACAGGGCCCCCCCATTTTATCCAATCATAACCACATGGACCTAATAAACTAATTACCAGGTTTCGTTGCTGATAATGGAGGTAGACAACCCGCACAACAAACATTCAAAGTAACTTCTGACTAAATCGCCTCTCAAGGTGTATCTCTCTCCAGAGCTTCAAGGTGAAAGGACACTCCATTCTCATCAAGAAAGCACTTTAAAATTTTTGTTGGTCAGGCCGAATGCTTTCTAAGTACTCCTGTCCCTTCTCTATAAAGGAAATTGACACTGCCATGGGTAATCTGAAATGTGGTAAAGGATCAGGCTTCAATAGTACTCATCCAGCATTCCTGATAATCTCTGGGAGGCACACACGGAATTGCATTGGTAAATTCCTCCCAGACATAGTTGCCAATGACTTCCTCCCACCAGAATTGAAAAAAAAGCTAAAAGTCTTAAAACCTGGCAAACCACAAGACAAGAGTTGAAAGCTACTCCCAGTTACTCTTTGGAGTTGCTGCTACAAACTCTTGGAAATATTAATTATAAACAGGATAGGTCCCATACAGGGGTGGGTTTCTCGCCCCGTTCCAACCGGTTCGGTTGGAACGGGGCCGGCAGCGTCCTCGTGCACGCGCGCAGTGCACGCATGCGTACTAGCGCCTGTGCGATGCTCCAGCTGCTCCTGGAGGATCGCGCAGGCGCTGTATGCGTTCTGCGCATGCGTGGAAGCGCAGAACTCGTCAAAACCGGGTAAGAAACGTGGGCGGGCGGGTGGATCCTTCGGCGTTCCCGGAAGTTACTTACTTCTGGGTTCGCCGACCAACCGGTTCGTGGGGACCGCTGCGAACCGCCTGAAACCCACCCCTGGTCCCATAGTAGATGAACATCTGCCCATGGAACAAGCTGGTTTACGACAAGACCAGAGCTCTGTAGACCAGGTATTAAGCTAACGGGCTATAGTATTTTATATTGAAGCAGGATTGCACCAATGAATCAAAAACCATGGTTGTGTTCATAGACCTAACTACAGCATCTGACAGTTTAGAACAGGGCAGAGGTGGGTTCCTACCAGTTTGCAGGTATTCGGTAGAACCGGTTCATCAAATCTACTGAACCGGTTAGAAGAGGTTCCACCAGTGGACCCGGAAAGCAGGCCACACCTACAGAAGAGCTTCCAAACTTTTTTGAAACCCACCACTGGTCCTTGGATATGATTATTCTACACTCTCATGCTCCTATTTATAAAACTCAGTGCCCCTGTGGAAGGTAAGGATGACTACTGCGTTTGTGGTGCAATCAGAACATTGCGTGTGTTAGAGGGGGAGGGGAAGTAGGGTAGAGGGGGATGATGAAGGGAAGATAGAAAGTTGGAGGGGGGTGGAAGAAAGAGGTGTACGGAGAGTGGAAGAGGTATATTGGGTTTCTATTTTTTGGGGTATTGTTGACAACAGGAATTGCTGCGATTATTGTTTAATGTTGTATGGCTCCGGCTATGCACAGTATATATGTGAGTGTATGAAAATGAAAAAATGGAAAATAAAAACCTTTTTACAATAAAAAAAAGGATGCAAATGACCAGCTGCATGCAAGGAGTAGAAATCCTTCCATTCCCCGCTATCCTGTCAGAGCTGAAGAAACTTCTGGGATGAGAAGCGAAATGTCTTCAAAGAAAAAAACAAGGAAGTCCAGTTGCCTCCTGAAAAAGCACCTTGGGGACAACCATAATCAGGATGACTGAGAATCTCTACAGACATCTGTGACAGTGGTGGGTTCCTAGCTGTTCGGACTGGTTCAGCTGAACCAGTAGTGTTTGGCAGCCTAGGTCGTTGGAACTGGCAGCGACCCAAGTCTACCGAACTGGTCGTTTTGACGGGGCCGTAGGTGCCATCTTATTTTTTGGCTTCTGCAGGTGCGCAGAAGCATTTTTATAGTACTGCGCATGCGCGCACATCAAGCATGCTCATGCTGCGTGACCATGAGCAAATCTGCAGTAGCAGCTGCCAGAACCCACCCCTGGCCTGTGATGAATTGTTCATTTTACCTTAATCTATAGCTGCTATGAGAGAATATTATGTACAAACACACACAAACTTTTCAGTCTTACATTTCTGTGCTCAAGTTTATTTGGTTCTCCTTAACATTTATATTTCCACATATACTCGGGTTGGAGAAAGGTCTTTACACCTTCCTAAAGCAGGGAATATTAAATTTTATAACTGTATAGTCTATTCTGGGCCATTAATTCTGCTTGAGTCCAGTCAACTCTTCCAGTGGGATATAAAATGACTGGAATTGCCCAGGTATTAATTCCCTTGATGGCATTTCCTCCAATGAGTCTGGATTTTAAGATCTTCACTTTCTATTCTTTTCTAACCCTTTTCTTGACTTCACTGTGCTTGATGTTACCAGCTTGAAGGATGCCCAGGTATTTATAGTGATCAGACTTGTAGATTCAGACTTTTTTTGCTAATAGTCTATTTTAATTATGTGTCCCTCTCTCCATTTTTTATACCTGTCCTTTTTGTCTCTCAATTTCTTGGAGAGTGCTTTATGCAACTATGCTACTTTCTCTTATTTTTCTTTCTCAGTGGTATCGTGCTAGACCAGTGATGGCGAACCTATGACACGCGTGTCAGTGCTGACACGCGTAGCCATTTGGGGTGACACGCACAGGATTTCATGCGATTCATCCTCGGCTCCTGCACGGCCGCCGAGGATGAAAAAATCTGTGCTGGAGGAACGGGGGGGGGGGGGCGGGACGTGTGATCTCCCCTGCCCACATTCACTTACTGTATCGCCGCCGCCCCTTTCTGAGCGCAGGGGCTGCTGGTAAGGCGTGCGTGCCGTGCGCACACATGTCATCAGCGCGGCGAGGGAGGACCCGCAGGAGAGGAGCGCGGGAACAGTGCGCGCCTCTCTCCAGTCAGGCCGGCACAGAGAGTCTACTCCTGGTTAGTTAAAGAATTCGCCCTCCCCCTCACTTATCTCAGTTCACGGCAGGGCTGTGGAGTCTGCTGCTTCCAGCTCCACGTCCTCATCAACATGCCACTCCGGCCCGCCCCCGCTATGAATATTCATATTCTTCGCCCTCGCATCACTAGGAATATTCATAGCAGGGGCGGGCTGGAGCGGCATGTTGATGAGGACGTGGAGCTGGAAGCAGCCGACTCCACAGCCCTGGTTCACGGCACCCCAAACAAGTTCAATAATATCAAGGGCAACATACGAAATCGACTGATGAACAAAGAAGTTACTAAGCAGGTATGTTAAATAATTTGTTTTTGGTTTATTAAATACAATTATATATTGCAATTATACATTTTTGTAGTTTAAACTATAAATTGCGCAAAATTATGTTTTTGTCGAAGTGACACACAACGCGAGTTATGCTCGATTTTTTGCCAATTTTTGACACACCACGCCAAAAAGGTTGCCCATCACTGTTTTAAATTGTTGCTCACTTGCTGACTGACTAGGCAAATTTGTCGGCAGTAGTTTCCACTTGGCCAGCTGTAACATGTTAACTAACCGAGGTAGCGCAGTGGTTAAATGCAGCTCTGCAGGCTACTTCAGCTGACTGCAGTTCTGCAGTTCGGCTGTTCAAATCTCACCGGCTCAAGGTTGACTCAGCCTTCCATCCTTCCGAGGTGGGTAAAATGAGGACCTGGATTGTTGGGGGCAATATGCTGACTCTGTAAACCGCTTGGAGAGGGCTGAAAGCCCTATGAAGCGGTATATAAGTCTAACTGCTATTGCTATTGCTATTGCTAACTTGGTTGGCAAGGCTGTTGGCCAAAGCACACGGCGCCTTCCCCCTGGACTGTGTTGTTGACAGAGGAATCAGTGAAATGACAAATGGTAATAATGGTGATAGTGAGTCTCCTCTGAAGATTCCTCTCTTAATGTTAACCTCTCTCATTCTATCACCAGGGACCATTGTTTTCCTTGCACAAAGCTTCTGATGTTTCTACTGTCTCCTGTTATTTCTAGGCACATGATTATAGGGTCAAATGGCAGGAAGTTGAATGCCTTCCTGCAATCAATTCATACCACATTCAACTTGGTCTTCCTTCTCTTGCAGTTTTCTAGAATTATCTTGTTGATCTATTCTTCTTCTGCTGTTTGAGCAGTTTTCTTTCCGTTCCGGTGGGAAAAGCTAGATGCTGCATCAGCTACCAAACCAGTTAGTAATTTGAAAGTTGTTGTTAAGCAACCAATTGGTCTGTAGTTGCCTGGGACTGCCCTTTTTTTCTGGATCTTTTATTACCAGGTAGGTTCTGCCAGATAGCAATAGCAATAGCAGTTAGACTTATATACCGCTTCATAGGGCTTTCAGCCCTCTCTAAGCGGTTTACAGAGTCAGCATATTGCCCCCAACAACAATCCGGGTCCTCATTTTACCCACCTTGGAAGGATGGAAGGCTGAGTCAACCCTGAGCCGGTGAGATTTGAACAGCCGAACTGCAGAACTGCAGTCAGCTGAAGTAGTCTGCAGTGCTGCACTTAACCACTGCGCCACCTTGGCTCTCGGCAGATGTTAACTGTTCAATTTCACCTCCTTGTAGTATGTTGTTAAACTGCTTGACAATGAGTGGGTGTAGACCAGTCAGAGGTTTCAACCAAAAGCCATGCACTTGATGCTGACCAATTTTTCATCTTCCTTGCTCTTTTCTCTATCCTTTCTGCTGTTATTACAAATTATTTCGTCTCAGCTTTTAAAAAAAAAGAAATTATTCACCTCCTTTAACCAAGCCGCATCCTTGCACTTCTTTGGGTTATCCCATGTCTGCATCCAGAACTGCACTGTTTCTTCTTTGTCAGATGCTGATTGATTAGTCTCTCCATTGATGGATTGGTAGGAACATTTCTGATTGGATTGAAATGGGAGGTTTTGGCAATAAATTGCAATTCGAGGTTCGTATCTGCTGATCTTGATTATAGTGTTATTTACTACTTTGTTATTTCCAGTATTTCCTTAATCTTCCTTCTATCAAGGTGATATTTTTCGATTAGATATTACTTGGTCTCTCTGTTTTTCAGGTTCTTCCCTTTCATTTGTTCTAGGTTGCTTGTATCTGTTTAATGATCTTATTTTCCAGCCCAATCTTACATTTTGGCGGTACACTGTTTGACTATTTCCCCCTTTTTTGTTGATTTTGCATCCCAGTTTTAAGTGCAGCTGTGCTATATATTAGCTGGCTTGTTTCTTGCTTCGAGCTATAGCTATATTTGCTATAACAGTATTGGCATCTTTTAATGCTTGTGCTAGCTGTCTCTTTAGAACAAGTTTCAATGCATGAACCTTATCCTGGATTTTGTGTTGTTTTACATGCTCAGGGATCCTTTGTTTCAATTATTCTACTTCTTTCATTAGATAATTTTGTTTTTTTCTCAGGCAAAGAATAGGCTCCTGCTTTCTGAATTTAAAGAATTCAAAAGCTGTGCTGGCTTCTAATCCCAATTTCTTCTGGTTTACTTTTACACTTTGATTTACTTCTGGCAAGACTGCAGGCCCTGATTAATCAGCCAGCAGCCTTGAGTTCTAAGGCCCATTTTTTAAATCAAATATTCAGGAAATCAAAATGTTGCAAATTTTAGTTCACTCTGAATCGTAACTTTTATGATCTTGTAGATTCAGATTTTTGCTGTTATTCTGTTTTAATTATGTGCCCCTCTTTTCACTTTTTATTCTTGTCCTTTTTGTCTCTCAATTTCTCAGAGAGTGCTTTATGGAACCACACTGGGGTCTCTTATTTTCTTTTCTCAGTGGTATCATGCTAGACTGGTCTTTATAATCTCATTTTCTTTTCAGAGTTTCCCTACTTTTGTGACTTGTTTTCCCTTTTAAGATTTCCATCTATGGAATCTTTCCTATGCTGTTGCTACCTTGCTGACTGACTAGGCAAATTTGCTGACAGTAGTACTTGGCAGATGAAACATGTTAACATGGCTGGCAAGGCTAGGCATCCCTTCCTCCTGGGCATTAATGAGGTTTTCTTTCTTAACACTCCAACTTTTGAGGACAGAAGCCTTGCTAGAAGACTTTTTCCTCACTTTAACCTCCAATAAGGAAGGGGATGCCAAAAACCGTGGCACGACAAAACCGCACTCGACTAAAGTGCGCCCGATTAAACCGCGTCGCTGATGTCATCAACAGGGTGACAACAGCGAGCGTGGAGAAAGAAGGGCGCTTTAAATAGCGCTTTGAAAGCAAGCCGATTCAAGTTAAGGTAAGGGTTAGGTTTAGGGTTAGGTTTAGGGTTAGGTTTAGGGTTAGGTTTAGGGTTAGGTTAAGGGTTAGGGTTAGGTTTAGGGTTAGGATAAGGGTTAGGGTTAGGTTTAGCGTTAGGTTAAGGGTTAGGTTTAGGGTTAGGGTTAGGATAAGGGTTAGGGTTAGGTTTAGCGTTAGGTTAAGGGTTAGGGTTAGGTTTAGGGTTAGGATAAGGGTTAGGGTTAGGTTTAGGGTTAGGTTTAGGGTTAGGTTAAGGGTTAGGGTTAGGGTTAGGGTTAGGGTTAGGGTTAGGGTTAGGTTAAGGGTTAGGGTTAGGTTAAGGGTTAGGATTAGGTTTAGCGTTAGGTTAAGGGTTAGGTTTAGGGTTAGGTTAAGGGTTAGGTTTAGGATTAAGTTTAGGGGGGTTAGGTTTAGGTGTTAATTTTAGGTTTAGCATTTACAGCGTGCTTTTTTCTCCGCGCTGTTGTCGCGCTGTGATGATGTCAGCTACGCGGTTTTGTCGAGCGCCCTTTAGTCGAACACGGTTTTGTGGTGGAACCGCCAAAAACAATTTCTTCAGGAGCATCATCATCACCATCATTCTAGTCATTGTCTATTCACTACAGGATGAAAATCTCTTCTGCATGTTTTCAACCAATACGGTCTTGAGTTTTCCTTTGCCAGTTGGGCCCATAATACTTGCTGATGTCGTTGCTCCATCATGTTTCAGGTCTCTTTTGTGGATGCTTTTTATCAAGTGGAACCCATTTCCATTTCAATTCTTTTACTCTTGTGATGGCATCATATACTTTCGTTTGTTCTCCAATCCATGTGAAGCTCTTTCTATCTGGTCTTGTGATGCTGAACATGCATCTTTCCATGGTTCTATGTGCCGTTTGTAGCTTTTGTATTGATTGTGAGCTTAGTGTCCATGTTTTGCTGGTATATGTTGGAACATATTGATTGAAAAAATTTCTCTTCAGGCACACTGGAAGGTTGTTCTTGAAAATTATGCTTAGCTTGCTGAATTCTTGCCAACCACATTTAACAAGCTGTTTAATTACCTTTTTTTGCACCACCTTGACTTAAAATCCATTGACCAAAGTATATGTAGTGGTCTACTACATCTAGTTCTTTTCTAGATATTTGTTTTTCTTTCTTTGGTGAATTTATTAAACATAACCTGGTCCTTTTTCAGGTTTCTTTTTTAAGGCAAATGGTTCTCCTCCTTTGTGCTATTCTTGTATGTGTCTTTGTAATTCTTCTGAGTCTTCTCAGAAGAGCACAACATCATTTGCAAATCTTAAGTGATTTAAAAAGGTGCCATTGATTTTTATTCCATCTTTTGCCCAGTCTAGTTTGCAAAATACTTCTTCAGGGCAGTGTGGAAAAAGGATAAGTGATATTGTATCACCTTGTCATACCCCCATTCTTTGTTGATTTCCACTTTAAGATCATTAAAGCAAATTGGTGCTTTTTTCATATACTGATTGTAATAAGTTTATGTAAGCAATATCTAGGCCTTGCTTGAGGAATGCATTGATTATTGCTTGCTGGAATATTGAGTCAAATGCCTTTTTGTAGTCACTGAAAGCCATGAACAGAGGCATAATGTACTCATTGTTGCTTTTAATGACTTGCTGAAGAACTTGGAGGTGATCCATTGTGTTGTAACCACTTCTGAACCCTGTTGGCTCCTTTAGCTGTGCACCATTTAATATTCTCAGTATTCGTTTTGCTATTTTCATCGTCAAAGTTTTCTAAATGAGTGAAAGAAGGCTTATCAAGCAATAGTTCTCAGTTGTGGCCCGGCATGAGCCTTTGGAGCTGCCGCCAGATTCCGACAACGAGGGGTCTTATGACTCGGCCTTGGAGGAGATGGAGGACCCTGGACAGGGTGTCGACTCCAAGCAGGGCAAGGAGAGACTGGTCGGCCACCAGGTGGCAGCAGAGCATTGGATCAAAGGGAATGTTCAGGAAAACATTTGGGAGTTGTTTCAGGATGCATGCAGGCGCAGGGCTACTCGGCGTAAAGAACAATGGAGTAACTACAGGAGGTGATTACGAGCAGCTGATGCTGATTAAGATCCTCTCCTGAGTATAAAAGAGACTGGTTGTGCCACACCCTGGTTGCAGGAGTCAACGTTCTCATTCACATTCACAAATCAAGAGAAACCAACTTGGATAAGTGGTTGCTGGGAAAAGCCTGTTGAAGTGCTGCGTGAGTGTATAGGACTTTTTGCCAGAGCGATTAGCTATTTGTTTATTTTGGGCTTGCAGCCAACAGGAGTCTGGACTGATTAAAACATTCTTTCATATGTCTGTTTTGGCTTTTGTTCCTGGATGGAGAAGGGGGGGTCAGACCAGTTCTCTAAATAATATTGGGCGATTTCTTGTGTATGAGAATCACTTCAGCATTTCTTCATCTGGTATTTTTTCTTCTTCTCCGAGGCAGCTTGATTACAGTCTTGCTAGCACATTGTGTGAACTGTGACCACTAGCTTTCAGCATTTTAACTGTGACAGTCATTTCCTGAAGCTTTGCTATTTTTCATTGATTTTATGGCACATGACTCTGCCCCTACTAGGATAGCTGGCATTTCCTTTTTGGTGGGTGTTATTACTTTTGAACGATCTTGATCTTTGTATACTCTGAATAGAATTTTCAAATTATTTCTAACATTTCCTGTCTTGTTCTACACACAGAGCCATCTTCATGTTTTAATGCAAAAACCTTCTTTCTTTTATTTGTAAGGTTGCATTTTGCTCTATTAATCCCATTTTTTTTCCACCAGCTACATATTAACTGCTGACACATTTCTTCTTGGATACATTTTCTTATTTTCATATATTCTTTTTGACAATCTATCTTCACTTTAGCTTGTACAGTCACTTCCAATGTTAAAACAATTGATGACAGGACAATTGTAGAATATGTTTTTATCACTTGACACAATTTAGTCAATTTCACTTGTCTACTCAGATCTTCCATGTCCATTTTCTCCTGCTTTTTTAAAAATAAAATGAGTTATTGATATAAAGCTCCTGTTCTTCGGCAAAATCTACTAGTCTATCGCCTCTATTATCTCGTTCACTACTTCCATAGGGGCCAATCATATTTCTCCAATTATTGTTCTTTTCATTCTTGCATTAAAGTCACCCATTAGTTTTTTGCACAAGCATTTTCCATTTTTGAACTTGTCTTCACATGTTTGAGGAATAGACTAAAATCTGCCAAACTAGTCCAATGCAGGTTAGCAGATGGGTGTTAGTTATCCATCATGGCCTGTTCGCCTGGAGTGACTCTTCTACACATATATGTCCAATGACATAGCCCACAACTTTGTTTATACACATGAGCCCCTTTGCCTTGTCAAGGTCCCAATCATAGCAGCTTAAGGAGCATATTTGATGGAGAATATTCATGATAAAGGTTGTCATCATGTTGTGATTTCAGTTGGGACCAAATTGGGTCCGATTGCCATTGCTGTTGTTATGTGAAGAGGTGTAAAGTACAATGTCACATGACGGCATTTTTTTAGCCACAGCAATCCAGTCAGTTCTGGTTATCCCTGAGAACCAAGAAGCAGCGGGAGTCCCAAAAAAGGATTACAGATGTCTTTAAAGTTGACACATTCACTGAAATGGATTAAAAACAAGTTAGAACAGAATCACATTAGTTCAATCCTATCTATATTTGAAGACTGTATTTGAAGAGAAACTATCCATTCTTTTTGTGGAATATATATATATATATTAGATTTTTACAACCCCTGGTAAGCCCCAATTATGGGAGGAAGCTAACTGCTTCCATCATCTGTCCTTCGGCTCGTCACAAGAGTCCATCACGACAGAAACCAATATTTTTTTTACTGTTGCCTTTGTTATATTTGTGTTTTTTTATTTGTGCTGATAAATAAATAAAGGGAGACTAGTATAGATCTATTTCAAGCTATTTAGCTCTCATCAGCTAGCCACACCCTTACTGGGATTTGAACCTGGGCTATATGGCATACTAGGCACACTAGGCAGAGATCTTAGCCATTAGGCCACAGGCTCTTATCCGTTTATCAGCGAAGCCAGGGTGAAAGGTATCTATTAGATTTTTACAACCCCTTGGTTTTTTTCTCCCCAACTGGCTGTTTCTCACTTGGAAGGTCCTCTTCCTCTTAGGCATGCCCTAAGAGCATTCCTAAATAACAAAATAACTAGTATTTGTAAAGCTAAACTTAAGAAGAAATAAATCACTTTCATTTTTAAAAGGAAAATAATTAAAATGTTGTTAAGTTAAAATTATACTCACGTCTTTGACTTTGAAGGAGTTTCTCTTTCAAGTAGTTGTTTCTTTCAATGAGTCTTTCAATTTCACTTGAGAAGAATTTATTCTCCTCCTTCAGCTAAGATGCAGAAATTACAAGAAGCATTCATCAATCATAGAATACAAATAAGGAAACAAAAAAAGAAGCTTAACATAGGATTGTAAGGGAAGTGAATTACTTACATCTCTAATCATGGCATATTTCTGAGCCATCTTCTCCTGATGTTTTTCTCTTATTTCTTTTGTCTCCTCTTGTTCTGTATTTTTATGGGAAAACACTTGCGCTATTAGTCATGAAAGACATTGAATATTAATCCACCAGCAACACAGTAATTTATGTCTGGTCACCAGTGATGTGCGGTGAGGTTTATGGCTGGTGAGGCAAAAAGGTGGAAAGGGGTTTTTGGCCGCCTCGCCGCTATGTCCGAAAGCCGCTTTCAAGAAAGTGGCTTTTGGTCACCCCACCGCTATGTCCGACATAGAGGCATCCCACCTCTATGTCGGACATAGTGACAGGGCGGCCAAAAGCCGCTTTCTTTCTTTTGCCGCAAAAGAAAGAAAGCACCAGCCCGCCAGCAGAGGCGAGTAAAAAACTCGCCTCTGCTGGCAGGCTGCCCCGACACAAAGAAAGAAAGCTGGCGGACTGCCCTCCCTGCCTCTTCTACCCCCTTCTCTCTCTTCTCAAACAAACTCACTCTCAAATTGAGAGTTTGTTTGAGTGAAGTGAAGAAACAAACACATGCACACACACACACACACACAAACAAACACAAATTACTTACAATTACTTACAAATGACATTAATTTTGAATTCCTCCACCTCCTTCCGACCCACATACCTTTTCCAGCTGTTTCGCAATCACAGAGGATTTCAACTCTGCTCTTGCCTGCCATCATGAAAATGTAAAAGGAAAAAGGCAAGAGCTGCTGAGGTCAGGCTGGGTTAGCTGCTGCCAGAGTCCCCAATGGATGACGCTGCTTAACTGTTTAAAAAAGCCTCTAAGAAAACGCCCTCTCCAGGAGGAGGTGAGAGAACCACGTGCCTCATCTACATAAGGGATTTTTCGCCTTTTAACCCTTCCTTAACTCTGCTCGAGTGATCATAAAGTCAGACTAAATGAGGCACGTGGTTCTCCCGCCTCCTCCTGTAGAGGGCACTTTTTAAAGAGGCTTTTTTTAAACAGTTAAGCACTAAGCAGAGTCATCCACTGTGACTCTGGCAGCAACTACCTCAGCCTTTTTCCTTTTAATTTTTCTTTTCTTTTCATGATGACAGTGGTGAGGCCCTGCCTGCCCTGACTGCACGTCACTGCTGGTCATGACAAATGGCACAGTCCATTTAAAATTCAATGTTGGGGTGTACAATGAAACAGAGCTGAGGGGTCCTTGATACTTTTGAGCTTGCTTGTTTTCTTGCAGACATTTTATTACCCTAACTAGGTAACATCATCAGTGCTGTTTGCTGTCTGTTTATATCCTGCAGTCTTGCCTATATGTGTGGGTGGGTAGGTGGGTCTTAGAGATTCTTCGATTGGACTGTTTACTCGTGGCTCTATGGCAGTTTCTTGATTAGGTTATTGCTTGCTTGATTTTTGGCCTAAGGTTAACCTTCAAGTTAATCTATGCTGATTTGAGTGCTGATTACTGGTGGAGAGGTGCTCGAGTCTTTCCCCTCTTTAGGTTGGTTGATTGCCTCTTTTGCATAGTCTATATATGTTGTTAATGTCTATGTGCCTGTTGATTGCTGATAAGTCTGAATGCCAGTCTTCTAGAACAGTGTTTCTCAACCTTGGAGACTTTAAGTCCTGTGGACTTCAACTCCCAGAATCCCCCAGCCAGCAGAGCTGGCTGGGGAATTCTGGGAGTTGAAGTCCATAGGACTTAAAGTCACCAAGGTTGAGAAACACTGTTCTAGAAATCCCCTGGCATTTTTGGACATGGCCCGGTCTAGGATTGTCACATTTTCCTGATTCAAACTATGGTTAAAGCTGTCTATATGTTGTGAAATTAAAGAACAGATCTTTTTGCATCTGTTTCCTATCAATTTAAAGGGAGTTCAGAGCATCTCCCAAAGACAGTAATTCTGAAGGTTTTTTTCCCTTTGTGGTACAGAGGAAGGACTGCCCTTCTACAGGTACCCTACTCCTGCTAGTGCTACTCACATAAACAACATGGTTGGTTACCAGTGGTGGGTTTCAAAATAGCAATAGCAATAGCAATAGCAGTTAGACTTATATACCGCTCCATGGGGCTTCCAGCCCTCTCTAAGCGGTTTACAGAGTCAGCATATTGCCCCCAACAACAATCCGGGTCCTCATTTTACCCACCTCGGGAAGGATGGAAGGCTGAGTCAACCCTGAGCCGGTGAGATTTGAACAGCCGAACTGCAGAACTGCAGTCAGCTGAAGTAGCCTGCAGTGCTGCATTTAACCACTGCGCCAAAATTGTTTGAACTGTGGGTGTGGCTTCCTTTGTGGGAGTGGCTTGCTGCCCATGTGACCAGATGGGAGTGGCTTGCCACCCATGTGACCGGATATGAAGATGCCGACGACACTTGTCAGAACCACCTTAAATTACCTCACACACAGCACTGGCATGCATAAGAATAGGATGTAAACTTGTTTTTTAAAAGGCATCTTTGGTTTGCGTTAAAACAACTTCAACACACGCAATGTTCTGATTGCACCACAAATGCAGTAGTCATCCTTACCTTTCACAGAGGCACTGAGTTTTATAACTAGGAGCATGATAGTGTAGAATAATCATATCCAAGGACCAGTGGTGGGTTTCAAAAATTGTTCGAACCTACTCTGTGGGTGTGGCCTCCTTTGTGGGAGTGGCTTGCCCCCCCGTGTGACTGGATATGAAGATGCCGACAACACTTGTCAGAACCACCTTAAATTACCTCACACACAGCACTGGCATGCATAAGAATAGGATGTAAACTTGTTTTTTAAAAGGCATCTTTGGTTTGCGTTAAAACAACTTCAACACACGCAATGTTCTGATTGCACCACAAACGCAGTAGTCATCCTTACCTTTCACAGAGGCACTGAGTTTTATAACTAGGAGCATGATAGTGTAGAATAATCATATCCAAGGACCAGTGGTGGGTTTCAAAATTTTTTGGAACCTCTTCTGTAGGTGTGGCCTACTTTTCCCAGGTCCACTGGTGAAACCTCTTCTAACCGGTTCGGTAGATTTGACGAACCGGTTCTACCGAATAGGTGCGAACTGGTAGGAACCCACCTCTGTTGGTTACTCACCTTTGTCTCTCTGATATTGTTTGTATTTTTTTGAGACAATGCTGCCAAAAGAAGACAAAGGGGAAGGGGGAATTAAGCTCATTTTGGAAGTATAGATGAAAGTGCTATTAAAGAAAGAACTGCAAGGCCCAGTCAGCTGTCCTTTCTTCCCTTAATCTTTTTCCAAGCTACGCTTCCCCAATTATTTAATGCTTCTTCATTGAACTTTGCAGAGATTGATAATGATGGAGGGAGCTTCATTTCTGGCTGGAGTCATGTCCAGTTGCAACGTGCTTTAGCTGCTTTCTGACCATTCCTTCTAAAGCACTTTGCAGTAGTTCTGGCAAATTGCTTGGGCTATAATGCCACACTTTGAAAAGGAAGATAACTACATCGATCTGTTATAAATCTTACATTGTAGCATCTTCATATCCCAGTTTTCAGAATAATGTGTATATGCCGTCTCTAAGAAAAATATTGATATTTGTGTTTGAGACAACATATGGTGATTTTAGATTTTTAGCAGCAATCCTTAAACAGGCTGATTACAAAAGAAGCTGCTGAGAATAATTATTTTGCTCTATTTGTAAAAAAAATCTGTCAGGAATAAAAATATAATCATCTAGCTCTAAATAGATTTTTAAAAACAATATTTATTTTGCATATAATCTATACAATTCTTCTAAGGAATTATTTTATCTGAAAACTGGGATCTGAAAGGAACTGCATTAAAATTTGGTTTGAAATATAGATATGTTTCCAGCCTTTGTTTCCCAGCCTTTCTGGAAGACTGGCCTGTTGAAGATATTAAATTCACCAAGAACAAGCTTGAAAGATGTGCAGATGTTTTTAAATTCTTCTGGTTCAAAAGTTCTTCCAAAAATTATTCCAAAATAATTTTTGCTTGTTTGTTGATTCATTTCATTACTATTTTACTTCAATATCCAATTTTAATCTAGTTCCTTCCAGATCTCATTACTTATGTCATATTATCTCTCATGTTACCTTTTTGAATTCTAAATCCTAGAGTCAGACACGCAAGTTGCTAAATAACTAAATAAAACTGAAGATCTCTTACTTCAAAGTGGGCTTTCCCAGCATGGTGGAGAAAAGTCTCCATGATGAAAATTAATTAATCCCTAACTTAACTGAATTAAATAAACAAATATATTAAATATGATAAAGATATAAAGATAAACAAACAATTTGAAAATAGGTATAATATGGAGTAAACAGATGAATAAACAAACAAATATTGTAAAATAAAACAAACCTAAACTATGTAAATACAGTGAAATGAAAACAGAAGAAATTAACCAGCCAATCCTCCAAGCACCCACACAGACTTAAAAGCTCTGGTGAATAGTTTTCATTCAGCTTTCACTAAAAAGTTTTATTTACTTCTCCTTTGTGAACTCATGCACCTGTCAACAGTATGATGAGGCGTGACCTCACAGAGGAAAAGCAGAGCAAACTGATTAGTTGAATGAATGCTACTCAAGAGTTTTATCTATTTTTCAATGTTGCTAGAAAAGTAAATACAAAAACCCCACTGATGCATTTGGTGGAATCAGAGGATGAAGTGAACAAGAAAAATGCAACAGAAAAATTAGCATCCCTGAAGAAAGCGGGAGAGGTCTGGAGAAATACGCACAAAAGCTAATTTACTCATTTATATCAGAAGCAGAGGGGGGTTCCTACCGGTTCGCACCAGTTCGGTAGAACCGGTTTGTCAAATCTACCGAACTGGATAGAAGAGGTTCCACCAGTGGACCCGGAAAGCAGACCTACAGAAGAGGTTCCAAACTTTTTTGAAACCCATCAGAAGTATCTGAATTGGGGAATTACTTACCAATATCATTAGGTATTTTTGTTATTCTTTTACCAGGCCCTGCTTGGTCAATAAGAGCTGAAGATTTAGAGATGAGCCGATAGAAAATGGGATGAGATGTGGACTATGTTCTCGGTTACTTTTGTATATTGAGGGCGGATGGAAGACGCAGGAGCCAGGATTCAAAAGGACAAGCAGTTTATTGTGAACAAGAACAGATGACAGCGATCCAAACGAACGGAGATTGCGCCAAGGTATTTATACTAACTTCATAACCGATAGAACCAATCAGGAGCTGAGTACTGTCCAGCAACTGCTAATGCAGTACCTCGGCCAATCAGGGAGTGTTAGCTGGCTAGCAACAGGCTATGCTGCGTCCCAGCCAATCAGGGCGCAGCATAGGCTGTTGCTGGCCCTTTTAGAATATTTTAGAATATTCTACAGTTACAATTTAAGATACTGTTATAAATCATTAACATTAATACACTTGCTGGGGGGGTCAAGTGGATTTCTTACATCTTTTGGGGGAGATTCTTTCTCTTTTTTCTCATTTTGTCTTTATATACACATTCTGGTATTAAGTTTCTTTGTTAGTATTGTCTGTTTAATAAACCGTATTTTTCCATGTGCAAGGCGCTACTTTTTCTTAAAAACATTTACTTGAAAATTGAAGTGTGTCTTATAATTCAGGAGGCCCAGGATAAGCCGGATGAGCCTCTTATCTTCTATGCAGCTCTATCATCCCTCTCTATTGTAGTTGTTTCCTGTATCACATTGCCATTCTAAGTTTCATCTCTGTTGTTCCTGTGATGCGTTTCCTGTTCTTGTTGTATTACTTACTCTAACAAGATGGCTTCTGAACAGTGATGGCCTATAGCAGGGGACCCCAAACTTGGCAACTTTAAGATTTGTGGACTTCAACTCCCAGAATTCTCCAGCCAGCAGAGCTCCAGGAGAGTCCAACAGTGCTGGCTGGAGAATTCTGGGAGTTGAAGTCCACAAGCCTTAAAGTTGCCAAGTTTGAAGAACTCTGGCCTATAGTAGGCATACTACAAGAAACTACATGAAATATGGGGGTATTTCAGGTGGTGCTTTTCCATATAGCTTCAGATCATCCATGTAAAGAAGGTGGGATGGTCGGGCAGATGTTTTTGGTGTTTAATAGCCACGGCCTAAGTTATTTAGCATTGTTGACAGAAGAATCAGTGCAGTGACAAATAGCAGTGGTGATAGTAAGTCTCCTTGAAATATTCCTCAGAATAGCAACAGCAATAGCAGTTAGACTTATATACCGCTTCATAGGGCTTTCAACCCTCTCTAAGCGGTTTACAGAGTCAGCATATCGCCCCCACAGTCTGGGTCCTCATTTCATCCACCTCGGAAGGATGGAAGGCTGAGTCAACCTTGAGCCGGTGAGATTTGAACCGCTGAACTGCAGATAGCAGTCAGCTGAAGTGGCCTGCAGTACTGCACCCTAACCACTGCGCCACCTCGGTGTTTGCTCTTTGTGCAAAAATTGATGGCACAATGGAAGACATAGTTGCAGGTCAATGGTGACAGACTGGGAGAGGTTAATACCAAGAGAGGAGTATTTCAAGAGGTATTATTATTATTATTGTTTAGATTTTTATCCTGCCTTTATTACTTTAAAAGTAACTCAAGGTGATAAACTTATACAACATTCCTTCCGACTCCTGTTTTCCCCAAGAACAACGACCTTGAGAGGTGGTTAGGCTGATAGAGAGGGACTGGCCCAAAGTCTCCCAGCTGACTTACATGCCCAAAGTGGCACTAGAATTCACAGGGACCCAGTTTCTAGGCCAATAATTTACCATTACACCAAAATGGCTTCAAATTGATATGGATACTCTCACTCATAACAAGTTCTCATAAATCCTGCATTGTGGAGTGACAAATATGTACAAGCAAAGTTATTTTATGTAAAAGATTCTCTTTAGCAAATGTTCCTGTCCTCGGTTGAAGCTTTTCACAGATTGAATTTAGGAATTAGAAGTAGGAGATAAGTCAACAGAGATAACCAGAAAGGCTCCAATTTTAATTTGACAACTCTCCTAACTTGGGTACATTTGTGCCCAGAGTACATGCATTTGTGCATGCAAATTGCATTCTTTTAAACTGTGCTTATCATGTGTAACTATGCAAAACTCAAAGTCCAAGGCTTAAAAACACCCACCTGCTGCCTTTATTTAATTGGATTCTATCTAACCTTAACAAAGGAGTCAAGATATTTAAATGAGTATAGAAAGAAATAATCTGATACCAAGATAAGACAAAACTTCTAAACTGCCCTTGGAAGTAGTGGCAGATAAAAGATAATAAAAGCAAGGAGAAAATATGATAAAACTAAAAGTAAATTGCCGAAAGAAATGCAAGAAGAGATAAGAAAGAAGACAAGGTTAAATGAATTTTAGGAGAAAAGCTTTGATGAGCTCTTTGGAGTTTAGAGTCAGGAAAACAGACAGGAATCAGAAAATATGATTTTACTGTGTCACAATTTTATTGAATTAAAAGGGGAGTTAAATCGGATTAATTTGATTTATTCAGGGCATACAGCCTTGTCTTTTCAGGAGATGAGAAAGAACACTGATCCTGTAAACATTATGAGGATTTAGAAAAAAAATCATCCAGATATCAAACGTTTGATTTGGCAAACAGGATAGAAGACTGCATGTAGGAAGAAAAATACCATTCCAAATCAAATCAGAAGAGGCGAATATCAACAACATATTCTCTTAGGTTCAGCATAGGCTTTAAAGCCCTACATGGCTTAGGACCTGGATATCTCCGTGACCGCCTCCTGCAATATACCTCCCAGTGCCCAATAAGATCGCACAGGGCGGGCCTTCTCCGGGTACCGTTGGCTACACAGTGCCATCTGGCGGCTCCTTGGGGGAGAGCCTTCTCTGTTGCTGCCCCGGCCCTTTGACCAGTGGTGGGTTTCAAAAAAGTTTGGAATCTCTTCTGTAGGTGTGGCCTGTTTTCCGAGTCCACTGGTGGAACCTCTTCTAACCGGTTCGGTAGATTTAGCAATAGCAATAGCAGTTAGACTTATATGCTGCTTCATAGGGCTTTCAGCCCTCTCTAAGCGGTTTACAGAGTCAGCATATCGCCCCCACAGTCTGGGTCCTCATTTCACCCACCTCGGAAGGATGGAAGGCTGAGTCAACCTTAATGAACCGGTTCTACCGAATAGGTGTGAACTGGTAGGAACCCACCTCTGCTCCCAGTATTCAAAGCTATCCTCAAGACACCAACCCACACAAAAGCCAAAGGCCAACCTTGCGCTACTAGATCCATTTTGACAAAAAATGCCACAGGTTTCCTTTATCCCAGCCCAGGCTTGAGCTAACTACCCCTTCAACAGTACAGTCTTCCACTGCTTCAAACTCATGAAAGCTTTTCCTACATCAGGTAAGCTCAAAGCAGGAGCTTGTAGCATCACATCTCTATCTCCCTGATTCCCCACAATCTGCAATAACCAACTAAGCCCAATAGCCATCCTATTCCTAAACAAGGGATGGGTGTCTAGTCCTTCTACACCTTCTGGATTTATTCTCCTTGCATCCCGACTGATTAAGGGACCTAAATACTTAATATCAGTCTGGTGCAGTGGTGGGTTTCAAAAATTGTTCAAACCCACTCTGTGGGTGTGGCCTCCTTTGTGGGAGTGGCTTGCCACCCATGTGACCGGATGGGAGTGGCTTGCCGCCCATGTGACTGGATATGAAGATGCCGACGATACTTGTCAGAACCACCTTAAATTACCTCGCACACAGCACTGGCATGCATAAGAATATGATGTAAACTTGTTTTTTAAAAGGCATCTTTGGTTTGCGTTAAAACAACTTCAACACACGCAATGTTCTGATTGCACCACAAACGCAGTAGTCATCCTTACCTTTCACAGAGGCACTGAGTTTTATAAATATGAGCATGATAGTGTAGAATAATCATATCCAAGGACCAGTGGTGGGTTTCAAAACATTTTGGAACCTCTTCTGTAGGTGTGGCCTGCTTTCCGTGTCCACTGGTGGAACCTCTTCTAACCGGTTCGGTAGATTTGACGAACTGGTTCTACCGAATAGGTGCGAACTGGTAGGAACCCACCTCTGGTCTAGTGTCTCTCTCAATACTCTATGACCACCTAAAAAAAAAAGTTCAACAAACCCATTTTGTACTCTCCTCAACCTCAGCTACAAATCATCTACATATTGCAACAATTGTAATCCTCTGGACTAGGTAAACGTCCCCAACACCTGTTCCCATTCACAAATGCAGACTTCTTTTTTTTTTTTTGAGAAATTTTTTTATTGTTTTAGTTAAACAAAAAGACAAAAAAAATCTTTCGTTACATCTTGTTGAAAGCGTATCGGTTGGTTATAAATATATTCCATGCGTTTCTTCCACAATCTTTACATATGCTTCATTCAAATCAGGTTGTAGATTTTAAGTCAAGAAAGAAAAGTTATGTATTTTACTATCCCTGTACCATAATTCTCATTTGGTTATCATTGTTTAAACATGTTTTTATCTAGAATAATTTATATTAAAAGACACAACCACCTACTGGCATTCGTTTGCAATTTCAATAGATGCAGACTTCTTGAAAAGCCCTGTGGTAAAGCGGTTACCACATGTATTCAAATAGAACCACTCAAAAGTAAAAATGAAAAAAAAAAAACCTTTCAAACCTACCACACTAAAATCTTTGAAATCCATGCCTCTGCTTGTTTGCAAATCGGCATCCAGCATTGCATTGCATTCAAAAGAGTCAGCATTCGAAAATGCCCTGCGATAAAGGCATAAATGAGGGTGTTAAACAAACTGCCCCCAAAAGGTAACAAACAAAAAACGAGATATCTCAGGTCTCCACTCTGAAATTCATTTAACTTTAACTTTCAAGACACCTTCTCCATGCTATAAGTGCATCTAAACCCCTTAAAAAGCTCCAGCAATTATGAAATTGAGATCACAATTCACAGCACTTCCCACGTAGCTGTCATTCTGTAGAAGCAAGCTACCCTTGGCCATTCCTCTCTCTCTCTCAAACCAAGAGAGGAAAAAATGTGTAAAAGGGAAATCAAGCCGAATTCCCCCACTCCCCCTCGGTCACCCCCCCTCCTGCTGCTGCAACGCATCAGAAGAAGAAAACAAGAGAGGGAAGGGAAAAAAAACTTTAACAAAGACGTTTTCAAAACACTTTTGAACTCACTGACATCTCCCACTGTCACAGGATCATTCTCAGTTCCTTTGTCTTTCCAACACTAACTATTGTTGTTACAACAACCCTTCCAATCTACTATTTCCTAATATATATTAGTTGTAAACAGACTTAACCACAGACATTTACATGTCTTGAAATCACTTCACCTCACTTCTCTTATGCTTCCTGTAAACTAACAAACAAACTGCTCCCATCAAGCCAGCAACACCAGCATCATCCCACCATCCTTATTCTACAAACAATGGAAAACTTTCAGGCATGGTTTTCAATCAAAAATGACGATATCGTTGTCCCGCAATTCCAAGCTTAAAACAAGAAATGTACTGAGTCTGTCATCTGCCAGCAGATCACTCATATCATCACTCCAAGCAAAAATATGCATCCTGAACACAATTAACAGCAATCACATTGTAGGGTTATTACAGTGCATCATCTGGATGGTTTTTGTAAATGTGGTTACATGTATTGCAAACTTCAGCAATTCTTTGGTTGCAGTGTTCCCAGGCATGTGCAAGGACACAGGGTGAAACAATGTATAACCCGTAACATTTGCTGCTTGAATGTATAACACTTGATTCTTTCATTGTGTGTGAAAACATGTATATTCTCACGAACACCAATGAGGTAATTACTAAACAATTACTGTACCTTGGAGATTTGTTAACCGATAATGAAATAACACATAAAGTAGGTGTGAACTAAGAAACTGAAAAGCTATATAACTCCTGTCTGATGCTCAATAAGGTTGCTGTTGATTCTGGATGCTTAATAAACTGCTGTTGATTCTAAGCAATTATCAATAAGGTGCTGTTGATTCTAAGCAATTATCAATAAAGTGCTGATGATTCTGCTATCCGTGGAAGGTTTCCTTTCATTCATCTTCAGCCTCCGCGGACAAATACTACAACACATCACATGTGAACAACAAATGAACAAGTTATTCATTTTTAGATACTTTTGACATCACTCCAATTATTGCCTAATAGCTTTAATGAACACTTAAAAATTCTATTCCCTTCAAGCACTGGATCACTCATCTCACCCCGGAGATGTCCTCTGCAAACACCCTATTCTTGGCATTTATCTATTTTGGCTCTAGAACCTAAATTCCAGCCAAGTCCCAGCACATCACTCAGTAATATTATCACAATACTACTCAGTACTCCTTCCCTCTATCAAAGGGGAATAAAAGGGACATAGAAGGAATGTCCTTTTCACATTTCTCAGGATCCTTAACAAAGCAGGCCCCATATCATACCTGAGAGCCTAAATCACAAACCTTCTTGAATCATTTCTCCACATAACCTCTAGTCTGCTTAGCTGACATTCTCAGCTAAACCAGAGCAAAGCTCCAAACACACACATCACCATCAAACACTCAAGAAAGGAATGTAGGAAGTTAGCCACCCAGATACCACCCATATGTATCCCTTTGCATACATACATTACCTGGGCCAGATGTACTGCACTCGTGCTTCTCCATTGCCGAAGTCTCCTTACAATATAGAATAGGAGCTAACTCTCCAGAGAGAAACGTCAACCCCCTTTGGAAGACTTCAAATGGAAGTGTGGCCAGCCTCCAAAGGTACGACAAACCTCCTCCCCAGAAGAGATGTCCTCGTCCCGGACGAGCCCCCAAATTGTGAGAAAAAATATCCCAGATATAATTTCTTCGTACCAAATAAAATGGCAAAGAGGCTATGGCAACATAGAACAGCTATTTTATTACACCTGCAGGTGGATTCCCAAGCAAATGAGAATGAGAACAAGGTACATAGGTGCACCTTAAATACACAAAATGACGTATCATATGCATCATAACTTGGATACAGAAAATGCAATTGCATGCAAAAAATACAAGTGCAAAGTACGTGGAAATTCACCAAATGTGATGGAGCAAGGTTTAACCTCTACCTGTACATATTTATTTATTTAACATATTTATTGCCCCCTATGACTTTCTGCCTTCTTTTCATCTGGTTTTCAAGATGTTTGAACAGCCTCTCCTGTACTTTACATGAAAGCACAAATAGACCAATAAAAAGAATTAAGGTGAAAAATCTGCATCGTAAACCTACAGCACAGCCTGCCATGTTTAGCAAAGACCCTATCATTATGATATCATTTACGGTGGATAATGTGCACCTACGCTGTGCCATTGTCACAGATAATAGATATGCTGGAGCTGGAAGTTCCACACTGCTAACTCAGCAGACAGAGGAAAGGTACTTCTTCTTAATGTCTGTCTATACAGCTTTCTCAGTGCTGATTTTAAGTACCAGAGAGGGATCAAGGGAACAAGGCAGACACCCCAGTTCACAGCCTGACCACCTTTTCTCAAAGACGTATAATCCATCTTGGGCGTGTATTATTTCACCTTCTAAAACATGGAATAGGTATTGTAGCTATCCCAGTGAGTATTGTAACTCACTGTCACTCTGTCAGCATTGACTTCATTTGGTAATCCGGAAAGAAACCACTGGACTCCAATTATAAATGAACAATTGCAAAGCAAAGCTGAGTCTGGTTAATTAGGCGCGAAAGCGGATAATATCAAGTACAATTCAATCCCCTCCCCTTGGCACTCCTGTACATAGTCCAATTATAATGCACCCAACTGTCAGGTGGGAGATAACTTCAAAAAGTCTCATCAGGATGGAATGCTGGACAGTTGGCCTTGGAGGGAAACTCCCTTCTTCCACATGCGCAGTAAGGTGGTCAGATCAGCAACTAGAAACTTCCTCCAGCACATAATGATTTCCCTCCCAGATACCATACCCCCCCCTCCCCGTTTCAATGACAGCCGAAGCAGCAGCAAAGCAGAGGTTGACACACTCTTTATGACCAGGGGTGTCAAACTCAAGGTCCGCAGGCTGAATCCGGCCTGCTGGGCGCTTAGATTTGGCCTGTGGGGCTGCCCTGGAAACAGCGAAGGACCGTCCTGCAGTCTCTGCCAGCGAAACTGGAGCTCTGTTTTCATTAGCAGAGGGTTGCAGGAAGCCATCGCAGCCGAAAATGGAGCTCATGAGGACCACCCGTGGCCCTCCCGAGCTCCATTTTCATTGGCAGAGGGTTGCAGGTGGCCGTCGTCGCTGAAAACTGAGCTTGAGAGCTTGTTTTTTTTTCTGGCAGAGCACTTGGGGCACCACAGGCACCGCTGACATGAGTGACACCACCCTTGCCACGCCCATCCTGGCCCCCTGAGGTCAAACACAATCCTGATGCGGCTCTCAATGAAATCAAGTTCGACAGCCCTGCTCCCCTACACTTACTGATTATTGAAAGTAATCAGATCCATTCAAACGCAGAAAATATTATAGGGTCAAATGGGAAACTCTACAGATTAAACAAGGCTCAAGAGTTAGCCACAGGGAGCATCTTGAATCTGCCCAGGTAGCCCTCAACTTACAACCATTATCGAGTCCACAATTTCATTTGTAAGCCATGGCAATTGTAAAGCGAGACCTGATTATTATTGTTGTTTTATGGTAATCATTAAGTGAACACCACAGTCGTATAGAGCAGGGTTTCTCAACCTTGGCAACTTGAAGATGTCTGGACTTCAACTCCCAGAATTCCCCAGCCAGCAAATGCTGGCTGGGGAATTCTGGGAGTTGGAGTCCAGACATCTTCAAGTAGCCAAGGTTGAGAAACACTGGTATAGAGAACCCATTGTGAATTATGGAGCAGTTCCCCCCCCCCCCCGAAAGCAGAAGTAAATGATTGTTGTAATTGTCTCAGCCAGTTTTCTCTCTTGTGTCACCTCGTGAGATGCTGTCTGTGCTGAAAAGAGCACTTCATTTTGTGGCAAGCTAGCTTAGCAGTAAGTTGGTTATTTATAGAATGCCCTCCCTTCAACAAAGCCAATGCTTAACACTCACTCTCTTTAACTCACTTTAGGTTTTTATACCTCTCTTTAACAGCAGAGCTGAAATAGCACTATAGCTATGGTATGTATGTATGTATGTATGTATGTATGTATGTATGTATGTATGTATGTATGTATACTGCATATGCATGTATTTCATTTCATCTATTGTCATATCATCTTATCCTAGGGTAACTGGGGGGCTTACATTTTGTAAATGAATGCATACATATACATTAAAACATAAATATATTAAAACCAAACTATACAATTTAAGGATATGTGGGGAGGGAGATGGAGTGGGAGGAGGTGGGATCTGTTGTTCCTTGATCATCCACTTTCACTGTACTGTTCCCCCTTTGCGGCCACAAGGAAACTGGTAGAACCAGATCTTTAGGCCCTTACAAAAATGTTGTGGCCCAGCAGGAGCCGTTGGAGCTGCCACCAGACTCTGACAGCGAGGGGCCCTATGAGTCGGCTTTGGAGGATGTGGAGGACCCTGGACAGGGTTCTGACTCTGAGCAGGACGCAGAGAGGCTGGTTGACCACTGGGAGGTGCCTGAGCCTTGGACCAGTGTGGAGGAGACAAGAGAGTTGATCCTAGATGCCCAGTACTGGAGAGCTAATAGGCGTAAGGAACAATTATGCAATTACAGGAGGTAATTGCACTCAGCTGGTGGTCATTAGGCTCCTCTCCAGACTATAAAAAGGACTGCTTGTGCACACACCCCTCTTGCAGAAGTAAACACAGGAACCAATGTTGGAGAACATTATGGTGAGCTTGGCAGGCTGGATTGCTGCCACGGCTTATCTGTGTTGGATTGCTGCCCAAGCTTGTCTGTGCCAGTTTGCTGCCAAGGACCTGTCTGTCTCTTAATTAAATGCCATAACTTATCTTTGGCTCAGAGTGTGTGTTGGTGTGGGACGAGGGGGGTCAGAACACAAAAGTATAGTAGGGTTGGGCCCAACCTCACATCGGGGTGGGGGTGCACAAGATGTTCCAGAGGGCAG
The DNA here is from genome assembly GCF_051295495.1 of Thamnophis sirtalis. Classification (NCBI taxonomy): domain Eukaryota; kingdom Metazoa; phylum Chordata; class Lepidosauria; order Squamata; family Natricidae; genus Thamnophis; species Thamnophis sirtalis. Next base: position 127,941,561 of record NW_028261386.1, read on the forward strand.
GCAACATCAGAGAAAGCCATCCTCCTGAACCCTGCCAACCTGAATAATCACTGTGACGGGAAACGCAGCATGCCTCCTGTGCCATAAGAGTGGCACAGGCCAGTGAGGTTAGTATAGAGAAGGTTGCTGGCTTAAAATCAGAGGTTTTTTTTAGTTACAATTTCATTTTATTGAGTAGATAGTATTTGATATTTCAGCAGTGATACCGTGATGGAATTTCTTTCAAGTTGTTTGTAGAACTTGGACAGAGGTGGGTTCCTACCAGTTCGCACCTATTCGGCAGAACCGGTTCGTCAAATCTACCAAACCGGTTAGAAGAGGTTCCACCAGTGGACCCGGAAAGCAGGCCACACCTACAGAAGAGGTTCCAAACTTTTTTGAAACCCCCCACTGGTCCTTGGATGTGATTATTCTACACTATCATGCTCATATTTATAAAACTCAGTGCCTCTGTGAAAGGTAAGGATGACTACTGCGTTTGTGGTGCAATCAGAACATTGCATGCGTTGAAGTTGTTTTAACGCAAACCAAAGATGCCTTTAAAAAAAACAAATTTACATCATATTGTTATGCATGCCACTGCTGTGTGTGAGGTAATTTAAGGTGATTCTGACAAGTGTCGTCGGCATCTTCATATCCGGTCACATGGGCAGCAAGCCACTCCCACAAAGGAGGCCACACCCACAGAGTAGGTTCGAACAATTTTTGAAACCCACCACTGTGCTTGGAGGTATCTGTGTTTGCTGCTTCATTCTTGCATATAGAGGCTTGATTTGTGTATGGGTGAGCATGTATACAGCAGGGGAATTGTCTAATAGGAGGATGTAGAAACTTGCGGTATGGATTGAGTACATTTTAAGCTTGCTATAATGTTTTAGTCCAGATCGGATTTTTCAAAATCTGACATTGAGTCAGTTGGTATGAACATAGGACAGGAATAGTTTAAATGGTAAATGTTGATTATGCCCTTCATATCAAAACAAAACCAGCTATATTTACTTGTTCACATGATATCCGAGTTTAAAAGAACATGGGTCACAATTCCATAAAACTAACGTATGAATAGGATGTCCGTTGTTCATATACATTTCTTGCAAACCAACACATACATTATATTGGCTGTGTAGTTCCAAAGCCTCTGCACCAATTTCTCTACTGTTTGGCATGTTTCCAGTTAATAAGAGTTGAACTTTCTTCGAAGTATAATCTCCTTTTGATAAAAATGAATCTTTTGGAGGTGTCTGTTTTCTTTAGATAATGAGGTTGTATTTTTTTCTAATTAATGTTCAAGGATTCTGAAAAAAAAATAGACTCGCTTGGCCTCCAGGCTGACATAAATCAGGCTGGGCTTTACAAAACTGACAGTGTGGCAAAGAAGCAGATTGTGTTTGCCTAGTCTTGTCATACATTCACAACTCAGTTGTAATTCGCCTCCTCTCCCCACAAGTGGAATGGAAACTCTCTACAATACAACAGAGAGGAATGTAAATGCTGTAAGATGCTTTGAGTGCTTATAGAAGGAGAAATTAATGTAGCCACGAAATAATTGATGTTAAGTTCGTATTTGCTTCGTATGGTTCCCATGAAGCGGATTAAGTTGCACAAACAACCCACCCAAAGAAACTTTACATTAATCTAGTTCCACTGGGGGAAGAAATAAAGTTGGGCACTGGATATTTCTTTGTGCATTGAATGGAAAATATTTCATCTTCCATCTTTGGGATGTACATGTCTTATTTCGTTCTGGGCGTAAAAAGCAGAACACATCCATTTCAAAAGTTAGAATAGTTCTGCGAAAAGGCGATATAAACATTATAAACACAATAATCAAATTCCCACTGAGATTTAGATTCTGTTCTTCTCTCTGTGCGCTGCTGAGGCGATGAACAGTGGCTGGAAGCACCGAGCCTTTGTTGGTGAAAAGGGGAGAGAATTCAAATCCATATAAAAGACTTTTGAAAGTCTGCCTTCACTCCAAAAGCTTTTCAAGCAGCAGATTACTAATTCAGTGATAAGGAAATAAAGGAAAGACATTTCTGTTAAGATGGTTGGTGCACCAGAAAGCTACAAAAAAGTGTATTTAGTCTATTTGAAGGAGAGCGTCTGCAACAGAACTTTCATAAGCTGGTTTCTAAAAAGAAATCAGACATTTTCAACTTCTCTTTTGATGACATTAATTAAACTTACTGGAAGAAAAGAAAAAAAACATCCTTTCCTGAAAATGAGCTTAAAAGCAAGGCAATTTTTATATAAATTGCTTTAATTGGGGGAAGGGAACAACAAGCCCCCCCCATAGGTTAAGACCTTACAAAAGAAAACATTCACCAAAAGGAGATGCTATTTAAACCTTAATTCCAAAATCTCTATAAAAGGGAGAAATTCTTACAAAGGACAAGGGCCTTTTATTAAATAAGTAAATACATAAATAACAAGCTCAAAAATAGAAAAAGTAGCGTGAAGAGTTATGGGGAAGGAAGTACAAGAATATGCCAAAACATCCTATTGAGAATGTGACAGAAACTCAGTTGCACCAAAATAATCGGGTATATTAAATAGCAAACAGCCCAAGATCAGCTTGCAAGCATCTATGTTGTCTTCCCAGTACATACACAGAGAAAGAGAAAGATGGAAAAGAGAGAGGGAGAGTAGGGGGGGAGGGGGAGAGAATATCATTATGGGTTAGCATCAGTCTTTTATTCTAATAACTGGAGAAGTTCATTAATTGTTACTATTGTTATGCTGTTTTGCACAAAGACTAATCAACCAGTAGGGTTGAACCAGTGGTGGGATTCAGCCAGTTCGCACCTATTTGGGAGAACTTTCTAAGCAGTTCGGAGAACCGGTTTTTGGAAGAAATCTTTTGTTTTTTCCCACTTTACAGAGCTAATCCTGTAAGGAAGGCAGGAAGGAAACATTCTGGTATTGTTTCTAGCCTAATCTTTATTGCCCGCTTACAGAAACTGCCTCTCTGGTTAACCCTCATTACCATTGTAACAACTAAGGCGAAGTGGCTATCGACCTGAGTGACATTGATTTGGCCACACCCCAGTGACGTGCGGTGAGGTTTATGGCTAGTGAGGCAGCATTTTTTTTTTAGATTTGTGGACTTCAGCTCCCAGAATTCCACAGCCACGCATGCTCAGTTCCGATTTAAAGCGACAGCATTTGTTTTTCTCCTTTGCTAAATAAGTTTCCTTCTTTCTTTTTCTTTTTCTTCTCCTTTCCCCTCCTTCTTCCCTCTCCCTCCCTCCCCCTCTCTCAAACACACACACACACAAACAAAGTTGCACCAGGAGGATGAAGTTTGAATTCCTCCCCCTCCCTCCGACCCACACATACCTTTTCCAGCTGTTTCAGAGAGGATTTCAACTCTGCTCTTGCCTATCATCATGAACAGAAAAAAAATGTAAAAGGAAAAAGGCAAGAGCTGAGGTCAGGCTGGGCTAGTTGCTGCCAGAGTCACCGTGGATGACTCTGCTTAACTGTTTAAAGAAGCCTCTAAGAAAGCGCCCTCTACAGGAAGAGGCAGGAGAATGACGTGCCTCACCTACATCAGGAATTTTCCGGCTTTTAACCCTTGCTTAACTCTGCTCGAGTGATCATAAAACGCCTAAAGTCAGACTTGATGAGGCACGTCGTTCTCCTGCCTCCTCCTATAGAGGGTGCTTTTTTAGAGGCTTTTTTAAACAGTTAAGCAGAGTCATCCATGGTGACTCTGGGAGCAACTAGCTCAGCCTGACCTCAGCTCTTGCCTTTTTCCTTTTACATTTTTTTCTCTGTTCATGATGACAATGGTGAGGCTCTGCCTCCCTTGCTTCCCCTGCCTGCACTTCCCTGCTATGATGGAAGATGATGCCTAAAGAGGTGACTATGTACTGTAGCAGGACACAGTGTTTTTTCTTTGCTGTGAAAGTTTTGTTGGCAGTTGATTGTTTTCAAAATTAAATAGATAAATCTTCTGCTCTCAATAGTTTTTTCCCCCCTCATGTGGAAACTAACTTGGGTCTGAGTGCCTTTCCTAAATGAGTTTTATTTCCCCCATTCTTGCTTGTTCTTCCTGGTTGCTGCATCTGGCCTTTTCTCTCAATTTACTCTTCAGGTAAAGGAGCCAGTTGTGAAAATATTGATTTTACTTTCATCATTGACGGTGTCTCCTCTCCCCTCTTTTTTTCCTGAATTCTTTTAAATTGGCATATCAAAAAGCTAGCTAGAACTCTGGTTCAGCTAAATAAGACTGGCTGATTTACTACCTTATTCTCACTAAAACTGTAATATAATAAATATTATTATTCCAGACAGTCACCATTTTTAAGACACAGAGCTTCAAAAGAATGCGTGGGACCCTCTAACATGCAAAGAAAGCTTTATTGTCTATACCAGGGTTCTCAAACTGGATTTCCTCAAAGACTGGATCAGCATTGTAGTTCTTCTGAGGAGCCGAGGTGGCGCAGTGGTTAGAGGGCAGTACTGCAACCACTTCAGCTGACTGCTAAGTTGTAGTTCGGCGGTTCAAATCTCACTGGCTCAGGGTTGACTCAGCCTTCCATCCTTCCGAGGTGGGTGAAATGAGGACCCAGACTGTGGGGGCAATATCCTGTAAACCGCTTAGAGAGGGCTGAAAGCCCTATGAAGCGGTATATAAGTCTAACTGCTATTGCTATTCATGGGCCAGCCAGGGGTGGGTGGGAGATGGGCCTCCTGAAGCACTCTGCTGGCCAAATAGGAGTGTGGGGCCCCCACATGTGATGCCCCATGCCCTGTTTTGGCTGCCAGAGACACCGCAGGCCAGTCCTTTGCTATTTCCAGGCCAGCCTGCGGGCCAGATTGAAGCACCCTGTGGGCTAAATACATAGACTTTCAACTCTCATCACCTCTTTCACGAGAACCAGAGAGTGTGAAAGGCCAGGCGATGCAATCTTGCCAAGTTATTAGAAATGCAACTTTGGAAGCTTCGATGCTTGGCATCTTATTTGGTATAGGAAGAATTAGGACCAGTGATAGGAAGCAAGGAATTCCATCTTTCTTCTCTTTCTCTGTGCATGCTCTTTTCCTGGACTATTTCATACAGCCTGCTTTCTTTAAGAAAAAGGTTTTTGTCCCAACCATGAGATAAGGACATGGAGTTCCAAGAAGAACTAAATAGGTTGTCTCTCCACAGTAGGGACAGAATCAAGCAGGGTGTGTGAGAATCGGCAAGATATCTAAATGACCTGATCTCCCCAAAACAAAGAATAGCTTTCTTCAGAGCCAGATTTAACATTCTCCCTTCAGCACTCCTCCAGGGCAGGTATAAGAGAACACCTATAGCAGAACGGGTTTGTATATGTGGTAAAGGAGAAGTGGAAGATAATTCACATGCTCTATTACACTGCGAGCTATACAGAGCTTGTAGGTCTGCACATATTCTCCCCTTATTAGAGAGATTGCCAGGGAAGGCAGACCATTTTTACCTAGGCTTCCTCCTCCAGGACACTAACCCGGTTACCACGTATGCACTGGCAAAGTTCTGTGCTGTTGCAATGTCCATAAGAAAAAGAAAACTGGCTACAGAAGTATAGTACCATCTTGTACCAATTATCTGGACATCCCTCTAACAATCTTTGGGCCATTATGTTATTATCCACTTTTAATGTCAATACTTTTTAATTATATTTTAATGTTAGTATTTTTTAATATAGTGTAAAAACTAATGTATATTGCTGGTCTTTGACCGTAATAAAGATTTCACTTACTTACTTTACCAACCATGAGATAGAAAGTTGAGAGTTTCTGTTTCTGGAGAGAGCTAGAATGAGCGAGTTGCATTCTTTCTTCACCCAAATCTTTTGATCTTCTCTTGAAAACGTCAACAAAGATTGTTTCAACGTCTTCCCTATAAAGCAGCTATTTGCAGAATTATGTATATATTTTAAACAGCGGTGAAGGAAAATGGGGGAAGTATTCAGGTGGGGTTCTTAGGCAAATGAGTAACAGAAAGATTTTGGATTTGGACTGTGTCTCTTTAAAATGAAAATGTATATAAGAAGCCAAGGAACTATCAGCATCTTACAAGCTCAGTGACCTGCAAAACCAGAAGAAGAGCAAAAGGCTTGGGAAAGCATTGACAGGAAAAAACAATGCTGATCAGAAGCTGTTCAACTTTGTTTCATTTAAAGTAGAAAAATGCAAAGGAGACAGGAGAAATTATGAATAAATTATATGAGTGGACCATTTCTAAATTGCTTCTTATTATGGGCCTCTCTAATAAGAGGCTGGAAGAAGATAGCCTATCTAGGCATGCTAATGAGATGCTAGAGATATCACACCAGCTGGATGCTCAGCGACTCTACCAGAAGCTGTTTTAATTGCTTTAATGCTAAAGAGCCTCCCAGAACATTCTGAAGCTCTTATGAATGCTCCATAAATAATAAAAGATACAACCTTGCCTCCTACAACTGATAGAAGAAAATCAAACCAGATTCCACAGAGGATGTTCCACCAAAGAACCACATATGTAGGAATATAGGGAGCATAGTGATAAAGTTAATGCAAATTTTTTTTTTACTTTGTTGACATGAATAGGCTTGGGTGATAACCCTGAAAGGCATTATGAAGCAATCCAAAGCAACTTTAGTGTCATTAATTAATTTTAAGAAGGGCATTTTTTTAAAAAACTGAACTAAACACGGATTGCAAAATTGCAATTTACCGTATCTAGAAAATGGGTAAATGAATTTCTTGCCAAAAGCAAAGGGATGACAACACTGAATTGCAAAGAGGGAAAAGAGAAGGAAAAAAAGAACAATTGAACTGATTATTTAAAATAGTTTATATATTCCAATAGCAGAGGTGGGTTCCTACCAGTTCGCACCTATTCGGTAGAACCGGTTCGTCAAATCTACCAAACCGGTTAGAAGAGGTTCCACCAGTGGACCCAGAAAACAGGCCACACCTACAGAAGAGGTTCCAAATTTTTTTTGACACCCAGCACTGGTCCTTGGATATGATTATTCTACACTATCATGCTCCTATTTATAAAGCTCAGTGCCTCTGTGAAAGGTAAGGATGACTACTGCGTTTGTGGTGCAATCAGAACATTGCGTGTGTTGAAGTTGTTTTAACACAAACCAAAGATGCCTTTTAAAAAACAGGTTTACCTCATATTCTTATGCATGCCAGATCTGTTTGTGAGGTAATTTAAGGTGGTTCTGAAAGTGTCGTCGGCATCTTCATATCCGGTCACATGGATAGCAAGCCACTCCCACCAGGTCACATGGCTGGCAAGCCACTCCCACAAAGGAGGCCACACCCACAGAGTAGGTTCAAATATTTTTTGAAACCCACCACTGTCCAATAGTATTTGAGTATTTGAGTATTTATTAATACTTATAGGCTGCCCTTTTCCCTGAGGGGACTCAGGGCGGCTTACATAAAATGTGGGAGGGGGATATACAAACAATAACACATACAATACATAGAGTAAAATAATGAGCAACATTCATTCATCATTCGGGTGGGGGCAATTATCTTTGTCCCCAGGCCTGACGGGCTAGCCAGGTCTTGAGGGCTGTGCGGAAGGCCTGGACGGTGGTGAGGGTACGAATCTCCACGGGGAGATCGTTCCAAAGGGTCGGAGCTACTACTGAGAAGGCTCTCCTCCTTGTAGTTGCCAGTCGGCACTGACTGGCAGATGGAACTCGGAGGAGGCCTAATCTATGTGATCTAATTGGTCGCAGGGAGGTAATTGGCAGGAGGCGGTCTCTCAAGTACGCAGACCCACTACCATGAAGGGTAGTAAATGCTACCCAATAGTAAATGCTAACTTAACAGCACTGGGAGAAGCTATGCAGTACAGTTTAAAGGAGTACACAGTTTTGATAAATTGAGAAGAGTGTCTTATAAAATGAATTCTCAAGGACAGCAGCCTATTTGAAATGGATTATGAGTTTGAAATGGCTAAAACTGCAAAACAATACCCATGTAATAAGTGTTTGAAAACCAGCTCCTAGAGAATTGAATGCAATATCTCAGCTAGGCAAGGGAGATTTAGCAAGGAGACCTAAAGGAAGAGCCTTATAATGTGAAATCCAAAACTATATGTTGTATACAAGTAAAAGGAACCAGATCAACTTTTCTTCAGCATATCGAAAGAGAAATACAGAGATGATTCACAGTAATAACCTTGGAACGCGGAGATTAGAACGTTAGGAAGGAACAAATAACTTTTGACATGTATTGATGATTTCCCCACATTTATCTCCTACATCACATTATTAGTCAGAAAAGTCAATTGCTGGGGAGTGGTGGTGGGGGGGAATAAGGAGTATTTTGCAAAAATGAATCATCCGTTTTGAAAATTATCTGCATTCAGATAATAAAGCAAGGATGTCACAAATGATGTGGGAAGATGCTTTTGGAAGAGGACATTGGACCCTACAAACATTGCTATGTGCTTCTGAGCAGAACAGCGGGGAGAAAAATGTATCTTCTTATGGAGGTGATAAGGTGCATGTTTCTGAAGGCAGAATTATCAAGCAGGTTCTGGGGAGAAAAAGTCATGACTGCCACTTATCTGCTGAATAGTCTACTGTTCTGACACCCCTCGTCCCACACCAAAACACTCCGAGCCAAAGATACTTTATTTATTAATGGACAGACAGGTCCTTGGCAGCAAATCGGCACAGAGAAGCCTTGGCAGCAATCCAGCCTGCCATGCTAACAATACTGTTCTCCAACATTAGTCACTGCGTTGACTTCTGCAAAAGGGGCGTGTGCACAAGCATTCCTTTTATAGTCTGGAGAGGAGCCTAATTACCACCAGCTGAGTGCAATTACCTCCTGTAACTGCGTAACTGCTCCTTACGCCTATTAGCTCTCCAGTGCTGGGCATCTAGGAACAACTCCCTTGGCTCCTCCCCACTACTGACATCCGGATCACACTCCCTTGTCTCCTGCCTTGTCTCCTCCCCACTGGTCAAAGGCTTAGGCGCCTCCTGGTGGCCTCTCTGCGCCCTGCTCGGAGTTGGAACCCTGTCCAGGGTCCTCCACATCCTCCAAAGCTGACTCATAGGGCCCCTCGCTGTCGGAGTCTGGTGACAGCTCCAACGGCTCCTGCTGCACCACAACAGTCTACCAACCAAAACTTTAGAAATGATACTTCTGAATTACGAGAGATGGACAAACTCAGCATGAATAGTGTTTCTTCTAGAATAGGGCTTTCAAACTCCCAGCCTGTGGGTTGGATGTGTCACATGCTCACCATGCCCACGCCCGATTTAGCGAAGGGGGAGACAGTTCCAATACATCACATGATGCCGCCGTGACGACATGAATTGACACGTGATATCCCAATGCCTGGAGGCTGTGTGGATCTGGATGGGGAGGAACAGGCTCAAGCTCAATCCCTCCAAGACTGAGTGGCTGTGGTTTCCATCATCCCGATTTGTGCATCTTGTTCCAGCTTTGATGATAGGGGGAGAAATTTTAACCCCCTCAGAGAGGGCCTGAAATCTGGGAGTCCTCCTGGATACGTGGCTTAGTTTAGAAGAACACCTGATGGCCGTGACCAGGGGGGGCTTTTACCAGGTTCGCCTGATACGTCAGTTGCACCTCTTCCTGGATCGGGATGCTCTGTGCACAGTCACTCGTGCTCTCACCCTTTGTCTCCTAGACTACTGCAACGCTCTCTACATGGGGCTGCCCTTGAAGAGCACCCAGAGGCTTCAGCTGGTCCAGAATGCAGCCGCATGGGTTATCATGGGGGTACGTAGGTGCTCCCATATTATACTCCTTTTATCGGGCCTGCACTGGTTGCTGATTGTTTTCCAGGTGTGATTCAAGGTACTATTTATGACTTTTAAACTGCTCCATGGCTTAGGCCCAGGGTACCTACGAGACCACCTACCGCCACCGGTAGCCTCCCACCATCCAGTGCGATCCCACAGAGTTGGCCTCCTCAGGATGCGGTCGGCGAGACAGTGTCGGCTAGCGACCCCCAGGGGGAGAGCCTTCTCTGTGGAAGCACCTTCCCTCTGGAATCAGCTGCCACCGGAGCTTCGTATAATCCCTGACCTCTGGTCCTTCCGATGCGCCCTAAAAAGTTGGTTTTTCCAGCAAGCCAGCCTGGCCTGAACAAAACAAAATAAATAATTGATTTAATTGTTAATTTTAATCTAATTTTTAAAATGTTATTGTTAATATTAATTGGGTTTGTTTTTGGATACTCTATCTAATTTCCTTTTTAACTTTTGTGATATGTTTTTTTTTAATGTTGTATGCCGCCCTGAGTCCTTTGGGAGAAGGGTGGCATATAAATCCAATAAACAAACAACAAATAAACAAACCCCTGATCTAGAACATTTCAAAGATAAAAGAAACCTAATTGAATTGTAGTACAGAAAAGTACAGAAAAAAATGTACTTAATATGTACTATGCACTATGATACATAGTAAATGCACTATGATATATAGACAGTCCTTAACTTTCCTATAGTGACATTTGAAATTGCAACAGCACTGAAAAAATGGCTTATGACTGTTCTTCGCACTCCAGAGTCAATGATCAAAATCAGGACAGCAACAGCTCATAGAAGATTTCATTGTAAACTTTGACTAAGTTAGGACTGGTAAAATAAGGTGATGGAGAAATGGAGCTTAATGAACAAAACAAAATATTAGTACGAGAATGCTACCTGAAACATTATTTTATCTTGCCAAAGAAACAGTAACATAAATAATCTCCATATTGGAAGATTTTGAAGGAATGCCAAATGTGGCAGACTAATTTTCATCCTGACTTACGTAGATGATTTGATTACATGCTATCAGGAGAAAGAAAAGAAAAAATTATGAGGTCCCTAAACCAAAGGTGAAACAACTAGGAGACATCACCTCTTACTTTGATTTTCAAATAGAAAGAAAGAGGAATATTTGTTATCTTCATAATAAGAAGCAAAAAATAATAATAATGGTCTTTCGGAAATATCAAGGATAAATAGAAACCAAGAAGATAATATCTCCTGTAATTTTCCTACAGCAGGATAAAAATGACGTTCTTCTACCAAACAATAATCGGAACAGGAATGCCGCTGGGGAACTTTACTATGTAGTCATAGTAGCAAAGCCAAATATTGCTGCGGCTGTTTGAATCTTAAAGGAAGAATACCAATCAAAAGTGGCAATAGCTTCATTGGATCTTATCTTATCTGTGCAGCCTCTGCTGGGTACAAACACTCTAACCTTGCCAATGTGCACTTAGGTCTCTGAATCCAATTTCCTTCTAAATCTTGGATCTTGGACTCCAGATTCCATGGCTATCTTTCTATGATTCCTGAACCAACAGGCTGCCTCTGAACCTTGGCAATGTTAAGACCTGTGGGCAACATGTTAGCTGGGGAATTCTGGGGGACTGAACTTCACATATCTTAAAATTGCTAAGGTTGTGAAACACTGCTGTAGACTATGCTTATCTGAGCTTGGATTCTTAGGCAGGTCTGTTCCCCCTCCCCCATTTAACATTTCTCTACGTGTGTGTTTCTGTTTGTTAGCACCCTTAAAAGAAAACTTCTCACTACCAATATGTGTGCATGCTCAGCAAGAAATAGGATACCAAAAATGTTTGGACTGCAGTCAAAAGACCAGGAAGGCATCTAAAAGTGACAGCATACATGGATTTCAGATGTGTACTGAATTGAAGACAGAATCGATAGTAAGTCTAAAAAAGAAACCTCTTTGCCCATGGGACTGAAATGATTACACCATCTAGAAGAAGCTCATTCATTTACAGTAGCGGTATATATTAGCAATATACACTGCTATATTGCTTGAGATATATATATATGTTGCATATAAGTTAGAGTCAGCAGAGTAAAATCCTTTCCTTTCCTTTCCTTTTAATATGCCTTGCTAAATATGAACTGAAAGATTTGAAAGATTAACCAGGCTATCTCAATATTTTCCATGCTGAAATCAGTTAGGGCATGTGGCCATGTGTAAAAAGGTCATTTCAGAAGTGATTCTAACTTATGAAATGTCTTCTCCCACAGAGGATTACATTGCAATTACTCCGGGCTTTTTATTCCCTGGAGGATCCCTGACATACATGCTTTACTGAAGTAACTAGAAGTGAATCCATCTACTGCTTGGATAGGGGCTGTTCTGGAGAACCCTACGTTAACTAAACATTCTGTGCATCACTATAAAAATATAAAAATTAGCACAGAATATTTTTATTCCTCTGCACTCTTGATTTCAATGATGCATTTGAATATAGTTGTTAAGATTTTATTTCTTGCCTTTGCAGCCAAGTTGTTCTTGAACTCAGTGAAATTCAACTAAATAGGGAAGGATTCAGAGAGACCAACTTGCAAGCATAGAACTTTTTAAAGCTAATCTCATAAAAGAGAGAAATCAAAGACTGAAGGATATTTATATTTTCCCTCGCTTCTTCCACTTCGTTTTTTTTGTTTATCATGTTTTCTAATTAGAATATTCATTTGGTGAGTTCCCACAGGAAATTCAGCTTTATCTGACTTTTCTCCCTGTTTGCAAAAATATAATCTAACATCAAACAAAACATAGGAGACAGATAATCCTCATTTCTCAAACCAGGCTGCTCTGATTCGCCTTCTCTTTTTGCCTATTTGAGCGTTTACAACTCCATGTCCTTGATGCAAAATCTACTAGGCTGCATTTTTAGAACTGTAAGAATATAAATCATCTACTTCAACTCTCTTCTCAGTCCAGAAATCCATTAAACCATCTCAACTGATCATCCATCCCCCCATTTGAGGAACTCCAGCAAGATTTTGGGTAGATTACCCCATTGTTTAATAGTTTTTACTAATATTCATCCTGAACCTCCTTGGTTTTAATTCAAAACCCACTGGTTCTTCCTTGCATTGGTCCATCTTATCTTATGAATGGATCTTCAAATCGGTTTTAGCTCATGGGGAGTGTCTGGTCAAATCCCTGCAGTTTTCTGGACAAGATTATGGAAGTGTTCTGGCTGCTTCCTAGGGCTGAGAGTGATTGTCCAAGGTCCCTAGCTTGATTTTTGCCCAAGGGTGGAACTAGTATTCAGAGTCTCTTGGCTTCTAACTTAATGTCTGGATCACTGCACCAAACCAACTGTCCTCCATCGCTTCTCGGCCTTTTGGCTAAGATCAAGTGTAGTCCTCCATCCATCCTCTCTTCGTCATGATAACTATTTAGATATTGGTAGATTGCTCCCATCCCTTCTCTTTTTTGTAAACAAGGCCTATTGAGGGCTTTCAATCATTCTCCGTAGAGCTTGGTTTCCGTAGTTTTCTCTTCTTGGGAACAATCCTCTGAATGTGCTCTATGGTTCTTTTAAAGTTATGGCCCAGAATTGGATGCAGCATTCTAAGTAGAAGAGGAGGACACCATAGCATTTTGAATGAAGCCTAATATTGCATGAGTGGCTTTTTTTAGTGGCTGCCTCCCATTGCTTGTTCGTCTTCATCTAATATTCAGTTGGACTCGGTCCTACACTTATGCCTGTGATTTTTCCTGCCCAGAAACAGTTAATGCATTTTAACTTCATTCTGTTGGATTTATCCCATGGTTTAATCCCTCAAGGCAGTAACCATTGTACATCTTTATCCTCCCTTCTCTAAGAATACAAGGTATCTATTCTGATGAAGAAAGCTTTGATCCAGTTTTCAAGGGGAGAAACTTTACCTCTGCTCTTACTCTGATAGGAGCAGGGGTGGGTTTCAACCAGTTGGCGGCGGTCCCTGCGAACCGGTTGGTCGGCGAACCCGGAAGTAAGTAACTTCCGGGAACGGCGAAGGGCCCACCCGCCCGCCTGCGCTCCTTACCGATCTTTGAAGGCTTCTGCGCTTCCACGCAGGCGCATGGCACATACAGCGCCTGCGTGATTCTCCACGAGCAGCTGGAGCATCGCGCAGGCGCTAAGACGCATGAGTGAACTTTGCGCGTGCATGAGGACGCCGCTGGCCCCGTTCCAACCAAACCGGTTGGAACAGGATTAGCAACCCACCACTGGATAGGAGGCATGTGTTGGAGCCTTTTTAGACAAGATGAGCCAAATCTAATACTATCGTAGCAACAGGAAGGGCCTCCTTAGTGAGGTCTTCCCATGTGCAGGATCACATCACATCACCATGTTCATATCATAATCAGATTTCTGAAGCTAATAACTGAAGACAGAATAATTCCAGATCCTTTTATTACAATTCCTTAGGACAAAAGCTCTTGGACTGGATAATTATTACCCTTGGATTAAACAAGAAGAAAAAACAAGGGGGGAAATGGATTATAGTCCATTTCTCTCAGATTATAGATTCAGCAGGACAAACGTTGGGGAGAAGCTGGGAACAGAATTGCAGTTCTCTGAAGGAGCTAAGGAGGGGCAGCTAGCATAAATTCAGAGACACGAACAGCTTAGAGTAATTATTCATGCTTTAATCGGTCAAAATGTTAGACTTAATTGTAATGGAAAACTCTCTGTTTGACTAAGGATCGTGTTAGAGGAAATATGTCTACATCACTGGTCCTGATTTTCTAACTGGTACTTAAAACTACTCTGAAATGCAGTTGGTTACAATATAAGTAGACAGCAGGCTAACACTCCACCATCTCTTCTACGGGATCCAAAATATTTCAGAGAATTTTTTTTAAAAATAAGGTGGTTTTAAGCATTTTTTAAAAAAAAGAAACAAGAAGCATTGCCCTTGTCTAGAGTGTTCTGGATTTAAAATTCTGTCTTAAAAATCCTGCCATCCTGGAGGTATTCAAGATGGAGGACTTAGCTCTCTCCCACCTTCCCTCCTTCTCTCCTTCCCTCTCTCTCCACCTCCTCAGCCCCATCTCTCAAATTTGCTTATTAAAATAATGTACTTCTTTCAGGCTTTTTTAAAAACCTGAATACCAGACTGGTGCTATGCTTTCCTTAATCATTTTGAATTATGTATGGCCCTATAGATGGGCCTTCATGAGTGATGAAGACAATATGACTTTGGAGCAGAATAATGGCTAAGCCCATTAGATAGATTGGTCTTTCATTCTGTATTTGCCTTCCAGCTGATGGTATTTCCTTTTCTTTTGTCTTTTGTCTTTTTAGTGAGGATGGGTATTTGTCTTAACTTTTAAAAATTTTAATCCCGCCAGAGTCTAAATTGTAAAAATAATCACCAAATGTGAGCCGAATGATTTTTCTCCTCCATCTCTCATAGTTAGAACTTGAGATCATCTATTCAAACTAAATCATGGGATTTCTCTCTTTTTCTTTTAATGTAATACTTGGCTCTTGAGGATAGAAGATTAATTAGGCTGAGTTTGTGCTTCTCTAAGAGGCAATGGCCATCTGGGAGAGACTATAAATTTGGGCTGTCCGTCTCTTTTTCTAAGACTTCATTTTCCAAAGAAAAGACATCTACAGATCAAACTTTATCCATTTATACTGAAAAATAAATCTTTCATGTTTTTGAAAATATAAACCAATGCAATGTGCTTTGGGAGTTCTATTAAAATGTATTACTTATGGATTAAAAATGACAAAAACAATTTCAGATAAAATAAGAGAGAAAAGGCCCAGTTGTAATATTTTCCAAGGACAGCTTTTTGTTAGTGTTGGAATCAAAATAACAGTACCAAATGTTTCCTTAGTAATTTCCTGAAGGGCTGTAGTCTAACATGCTGTAACGCGCTCTACATGGGGCTGCCCTTGAAGAGTGTTCGAAGACTTCAGTTAGTCCAGAATGCGGCCGTGCGAGCGATTGTGGGTGCACCCAGATACACCCACGTTACACCTATCCTCCGCGAGCTGCACTGGCTACCCATTAGTCTCCGGACCCGCTTCAAGGTGCTGGTCGTTACCTATAAAGCTTTACATGGCATTGGACCTGGATACCTGAGAGACCGCCTCCTGCCGATTATCTCCCAGAGACCGATTAGATCGCACAGGTTAGGTCTCCTCCGGATTCCATTTGCCAGCCAATGCCGGCTGGCGACTCCCCGGGGGAGAGCCTTCTCTGTTGCAGCTCCAGCCCTCTGGAATGACCTCCCCGTGGAGATCTGGACCCTTACTACCCTCCCGGCCTTCCGCAAAGCCACCAAGTCCTGGCTGCTCCAGCAGGCCGGGGGGCTTGCGAAACATCCAGCCCCATGGAAACTGTGAATGTTGCGTCTTTTTTAAAATGTTGTCTTTGTCTATTTATCCCTCCTTCCCTTGTCTGTTGTGAGCACCCGGAGTCCTTCGGGAATGGGCAGCATACAAGACAAATGAAATGAAATGAAATGTTAGCTGCAAGTAAAATAAGTAAGATTTTTCTGGTGTCTTAAAGACCAGGATATTTTTAATGGTGTAAATGTTTGCAGACTAGATTCAAAATCCATCCAAAGGTATGTCACAACGAAGCTGTTCATCTTTAAGGAAACACAAACTCTTAATTACTTCAATTAAAATATGCTTTACCTCTGGTTTTCCAAATGGAGTTAGTTCATTCGTTCGTTCGTTCATTCATTCATTCATTCATTCATTCATTCATTCATTCATTCATTCATTCATTCATTCTGCACAGATACGTACAGTTATTTACAGTATATGACACTTCCTTTGGAAATTCTAAGCAGTTTACCATTACCTGATACATCAAGACAATCAAATAGTCTTGCAATATGAACAAGCACAATAAAATATCAGAGTAAAAGAAAAGGTGTAAAAACGCAAAAGCTTTTTTTTTAAAAAAAAACAAACCATATTAACTCATTCATCTTTTCATCTTTTCCACTAGCAGTTAAAAGATTGCCAGATCAGGGTAGTCCTCACAGCCTCTGGAAGACTTACGGTTCTTCAAGAGCTGTCCCCCCCCCCAAAGAATGGGGCAGTCAATGAGAAATACCTCTTTTAAATCTCCATTCCTAAGAGGAAGAATACTAAGCTGTTCTGCCCCCCCTCGTCCCACACCAAAGCACTCCGAGCCAAAGATACTTTACGGAATTTATTCACAGACAGACAGGTCCTTGGCAGCAAACCAGCACAGACAAGCCTTGGCAGCAATCCAGCACAAACAGGCCTTGGCAGCAATCCAGCCTACCAAGCTAACACCAAAGTTCTCCAACTTTCGTAAATGTGTTGACTCCTGCAAAAGGGGCATGTGCACAAGCATTCATTTTATAGTCTGGAGAGGAGCCTAATGACCACCAGCTGAGTGCAATTACCTCCTGTAACTGCGCAACTGTTCTTTACGCCTATTAGCTCTCTGGTGCCGGGCATCTAGGAACAACTCCCTTGGCTCCTCCCCACTGCTGACGTCCGGATCACACTACAAGGCTCAGGCACCTCCTGGTGGCCAACCAGCCTCTCTGCGCCCTGCTCGGAGTCGGAACCCTGTCCAGGGTCCTCCACATCCTCCAAAGCCGACTCACAGGGCCCCTCGCTGTCGGAGTCTGGTGGCAGCTCCAACGGCTCCTGCTGGGCCACAACACTAAGCATTTCTTCTTAGCAGGGGCATATGTGTCAGGCAAAATTTAGTTGGGAGAGACAGTCCTGTAAGTATGCAGGCTCCTAACCAGGTAAGGCTTTATAGATAATTGCAGGGATTTTGATTATGCCCATTCACACATGTACCACTATAGTTTCCAAATTGTCTCCAAAAGCAAAATATGCTGCGTTAGTCAAAATAATGGCGAGAAGGAGTCAGTCACTGTTAGAAATTCTTACATCTCAAAATTGCCTGGGGTTGATGAGAATTAGAATCTAATGATTTCTGGAAGGCTGCCAATCTTTCTCTCTCTCTTCTTCCCCTCCTTTTGCATACTATTATCTCAGCATAATTAATTATTTTCAATTAGCAAAACCCAATTTAATAATAAGGCTTGGAATGCATTTAGGCAAAAGTAGAATCCTTAGAACTGTATTTCGTGCGACTAAGAACAAATCCCAAATAGCAATAGCAATAGCAGTTAGACTTATATACCCCTTCATAGGGCTTTCAGCCCTCTCTAAGCGGTTTACAGAGTCAGCATATTGCCCCCAACAACAATCCCGGTCCTCATTTTACCCACCTCGGAAGGATGGAAGGCTGAGTCAACCCTGAGCCGGTGAGATTTGAACAGCCGAACTGCAGAACTGCAGTCAGCTGAAGTAGCCTGCAGTGCTGCATTTAAGCACTGCGCCACCTCGGCTCTTGTGTTTCCCCCTTCCCTTCCTTTTGCATAGGTCCAAATACATGGAAGAATACCCTTTAGTTTTTTTTGAACAGATGCATGAATAAAGAATGCCCTCAAATTTATCTGGCTTCAGTCCCCTAACTGTAGAGAGATTTTACTGGCATCCAGAAATGCCAGTAAATCAGAGCAGGGCCAAAACACAAGACAGATTTATCAAGTAGGGGGCATTGTAATAGGTAGCACTGTCACTTCTGTCACTTGTTTCACTGTGAGTTAATCAGGACTCCGAGAGTGACTCCCTGGGCACCACAGGCTGCTGAAACATTTTAAACAAAGTGCTACGGAAAACCATCTCTTTTGAATCATTACAATAGCTAGTAGCCTGTATAATAAAGGACTACGGGGCTGGTCAAAAGCTTTGAGAAATTTGTTCTCAGGATACATATATCCAGTTTTCTCTAGACTTCCCCCTAACATTAGTAACTAGAAAATCTAGACAGTTTTGCTAAAAAGTGTTATTGTAAGTCTTGATAGGGGAGATCTTTTTCCATTGCAGAGAATCTCAAGGTAGAGTAAGCCCCATTTGTCTGTGTGTGTGTGTTTCGAATTGCAAGTATGTAGTCATATATGAAATACTGCATAGTGTATAGAGGTACGGGCGGTCTGGAGTAACCTTGAAATTTGGATAATTGTTTTTCAGTTTCATGAGGTTGAGTTTAAAGTAGTAATACATACTGGATTTTAGAAATAATTTTTACCTAATAAATCAACATCCAGTGTTTCAGGCTATCACACTTCACCTTCCCTGCTGGTTTACTTCCTGTGCCAAGTCAATACTTCTGGGCAGGGATGGGTTCCTGCCAGTTCTAACCTCTTCTATAGAAGAGGTTCCACAAATCTACAGTGCCGTTCAGAACCGGTTCCAGCTCCCTCCCCCCGCCCTTCTGCGGCAATCCAACCTGTCAAGCTAGCAGTTCAGCGGTTCAAATCTCACTGGCTCAGGGTTGACTCAGCCTTCCATCCTTCCGAGGTGGGTAAAATGAGGACCCAGATTGTTGGGGGCAATATGCTGACTCTCTGTAAACCGCTTAGAGAGGCCTGAAAGGCCTATGAAGCGGTATATAAGTCTACTGCTATTGCTATTGCTATTGCTAGCCACGAGAGTTCTCCAGCTCTAGTGAATACGTTGACTCCTGCAACGGGTGTGTGCACAATCATTCCTTTTATAGTCTTGAGAGAAGCCTAATTACCACCAGCTGAGTGCAATTATCTCCTGTAACTGCGTAACTGCTCCTTACGCCGATTAGCTCTTCGTTGCCAGGCATCCAGGAACAACTCCCTTGGCTCCTCCCCACTGCTCCAATGCATGATGTTGGGATCACACTCCCTTGTTTCCTCCCCACTGGTCCAAGGTTCAGGCACCTCCTGGTGGCCAACCAGCCTGTCGTACGTGCATTTGTTGGTGAACCCCTTTCTGTGTCTCCAGCAGTTGCCAGTTGACTGACTGATAGATACCCAGATCCCAACCATCTGGAGTGCTTTATAATAGGAAGGGTGTTAATACTATTGCTGTTTCCATTCTGTTTCACTAAATATAAGTCTGAGCAAATTAAATGTGAAATTGAAATAATAAGCCTGCATGGAGAAGTAAACAACAATCTAATGGGGTTCCTGTCCCTTTCCTGTAACTATGGAAAAAGAGGTTTTGGCAAGTGCAGCTGCCAGAAAGAGAAAAGCCGTGCCTGTTGAAAAATGTATTTTTCTGTCACTACAAAAGCACTGCGTTTGTGCCTCTTCATTTCCTGCCTGATGATTGGTAAGAACAGCATGTAGGTGAAATGCAGTGGTGGGTTTCAAAAATTGTTCGAACCTACTCTGTGGGTGTGGCCTCCTTTGTGGGAGTGGCTTGCCACCCATGTGACCAGATGGGAGTGGCTTGTCACCCATGTGATTGGATATGAAGATGCCGACGACACTTGTCAGAACCACCTTAAATTACCTCACACAGAGCACTGGCATGCATAAGAATATGATGTAAACTTGTTTTTTAAAAGGCATTTTTGGTTTGTGTTAAAACAACTTCAATACACGCAATGTTCTGATTGCACCACAAACGCAGTAGTCATCCTTACCTTTCACAGAGGCACTGAGTTTTATAAATATGAGCATGATAGTGTAAAATAATCATATCCAAGGACCAGTGGTGGGTTTAAAAATTTTTTGGAACCTCTTCTGTAGGTGTGGCCTGTTTTCCGGGTCCACTGGTGGAACCTCTTCTAACCGGTTCGGTAGATTTGACGAACCGGTTCTACCGAATAGGTGCGAACTGGGAGGAACCCACCTCTGGTGAAATGCATGTTGTGGAACTGCAGATCTGGGAGTCTATGTGAATAGTCTAGAACAGTGATGGTGAACCTATGACATGTATGTCACAGGCAATATGCCATGCTGGTTTTGCTGACACACCATGCCTCTGGACCTTCTGGAAAGTCTTGCTCTCACACAACCTCCGAAGTGTCTGAAAATTGAGCATTCTTGTGCAACTTTTTTGAGGCTCCAGAGGTCCGTCAAGAGCGGGATTTCCAGAGTGTCCAGAGAAGAGCATCCAAAAGAAAGTGTAGAGTGGCATCTTTTGTCCAAAGATTGTCTATTTGTGTGCCTTCTGAGCAGATTTAACATAGACATCTTCTGAAATTTTGAGACACCGAATCCAGAAGATTGACCATCATTGGTCTAGATCAGTGTTTTTCAACCTTGGCAAATCGAAGATGTCCAGACTTCAACTCCCAGAATTCCCCAGCCAGCGAATGCTGGCTGGGGAATTCTGGGAGTTGAAGTCAGGACATCTTCAAGTTGCCAAGGTTGAGAAACACTGGCCTAGATACTTGAAGACAAGCTATATTTTCTGAAAGGTGTAAGGAGATTATATAAATATACCAAGGGCATTTTGAGAAATACCTATAATTCCAAAGACTGAAATTTCAGGCCAGCTCCCTTTTAAAACATTGAAAATTAAAATAAACCCTTTTAAAAACACTAGCAAAAACTGAAGAGAAGAATGGGAAGGGCTTTTCGGGGAAAGCCAACTCATCTTGTACTGGAAATCTGCGAAAGAAAAACAGTCAGAAAAGGTCACATTTACTTGGATGACCTCTAAAGCATTGTATGATTGAGGAATGTTCTGATGATACTCATAGATGTAAAGCTGGAGTAGAACAAGGCAGACTGAGTTTAGAAACTTCAGTTATGTTATATACGGACAGAAGGCATGGGATTTGATAGATAAGGCTAGGCCAAGACAGTTTCTTTCTGGTTCCAAAGGGAAAACCTTTGGAATTGACTCTAAAGGCTAATATTTTAAAGGAATTTGTATTAGGCCATGAAGAATTATGAACTGAAAGTCAGTACAGAGTAATGATAATTGATCCTGGCTTATGTTCTTGCAGGGAATCAATAGCCCCCAACACAGAAATGTTAATTTTCTTTGAAATGGCTTGATTTTTTCCCCCCTTTAAAAAATTATTATTGGCTGCTGCACTAGATAATTCATGTTGATAAATTGCTTATTCTGTACTTTTTCTGACACCAAAATGATTTCCATCCGTTATTATTTATAAATGGCTGGAATGCCTGTCATTAAGAAGTGGAGTTTGGTGCGTATTTCAGGGGTCTCTGTAGTAGTGGTGCACCAGACTGTTTTTCTATTAATACTACAAAGAAAGAAAGAAAGAAAGAAAGAAAGAAAGAAAGAAAGAAAGAAAGAAAGAAAGAAAGAAAGAAAGAAAGAAAAGAACCATTTAGAATGACCCATTAGCCAAAGTCCTGAGTTTCTCTTTGATGTGATGGCTATCTATTTTTATGTTTTATTTTTTCTTATTTGTTACTAACCTTTTGGTATGTGACTAGTGGCCCAAACCGGTTCTATCAGTGGCGCCATAGGCCCTGCCATCTTGTTTTTTACTTCTGCGCATGCGTGCATAGCACGCGCCCACACCGAAGTGCATCCCTGAGTGAACCAGCAGTAACAGAAGCCGGAACCTACCCTTCATCACAGTGTCACATATAACCACAACACTTGGTTGTGCAGCGTGCACAACGTTTTTAGATGCAAAAATACAAAATGGTCATCTTTCATTTCCCCTTCTTGACTATTTCTATAATATCAAAACTCTTTATCAGAGTGTTCTCACTTGCTTCATTGCTGCTTATATATTTCAATTTGGTCTTACACATTTTAGCACCTTAATGGAATTGTTAAAAAAAAATAGTAACCTGATTTTAAGGGAACTTTCATATCATGCCAATTTAAGTGTCCTCTCCACCCTTATTGTCATCACTCTCTTCACTCTGAAACTCAGAGATCAAGGAGGCAACATCATGACAGGTCAATGCTCTCCGTTTAGCTGTTGAAAGCAAATGCAACAAGCCAACATTTAATCAGCGCCTCCTATTAAGCTACCACAAATCTTGAAACAATAAGAATCCCTTCACGTCCTCCTGCCCGCAAGAAGACAATGTAATGGATTTTCTAGCCCTCTTCTCTTCCGTAACTTATTGCGTTAGGTAACTCAAGCTGCGAAGACATCACTCCTCTGTTACATTTAAAAGCATCTTATCAGCAGCAGAAGTGAAAGGTTTGCATGCCAATATTTTTGCAGCCTGGCATTTTTTCAGTAGTTAGAGCCATAGAAGTGATCCAGTTTGGTGTGGTGATTAAGAAATTAGGCTAGAAGGCTGGTTGGTCAGTCAGTCAGTGTTGTGGCCCAGAAAGAACCATTGGAGCTGCCACCAGACTCCGACAGCGAGAGGCCCTATGAGTCGGCTTTGGAGGATGTGGAGGACCCTAGACAGGGTTCCGACTCCGAACAGGGCACAGAGAGGCTGGTTGGCCACCAGGAGGCGCCTGAGCCTTGGACCAGTGGGGAGGAGCCAAGGGAGTGTGATCCGGACGTCAGCAGTTGGGATGAGCCTAGGGAGTTGTTCCTAGATGCCCGGCACCAGAGAGCTAATAGACATAAGAAACAATTACGCAATTACAGGAGGTAATTGCACTCAGCTGGTGGTCATTAGGCTCCTCTTCAGACTATAAAAGGACTGCTTGTGCCACGCCCATTTTGCAGAAGTCAACACAGGAACTAATGTTGAAGAACATTATTGTGAGCTTGGCAGGCTGGATTGCTGCCACGGCTTATCTGTGCCGGTTTGCTGCCAAGGACCTGTCTGTCTGTTAATTAAATGCCGTAACTTATCTTTGGCTCGGAGCGTGTTGGTGTGGGACGAGGGGGGTCAGAACAGTCTGCCTGTCTGCCTGCCTGCCTGTCTCTCTTTCTCTGCCCTAAGAAACAGGCAAATGCAAATCATTTCTGAACTCTTGACAAGAAAACTGCAGGGGCTTGTCCAGGCGGTCACCAGGACTCAAGACAGAAAGCACACAAATATACAGCCCTTGTCTTGGAGAAAAGATAGCCCTGAAACCACAGAAGTCTCCCCACTTCTTACTTTTCAATACAGTGAAGTTATGGCCCAAAAAAGGAGAGAGTTTCACGCAGGTGAAAACAACCAGAAACCATTTTGTAACAACAGCTGGATTAGTCTTGCAAAAGATGTGGCTGTTTTTATGATTCAAAGAGTGGGCTTCATTTGCACACCTCTGGATTGCAAAAAGACCTCTTCCAGGGTGCTTTGTTCAATCCTGGTAATCACACTCCTGCTATAACTAAGTAAATGCAGCCTTTTGCTTCCTTTAAAATCGTGGAATGACTGAGGATTTCATGCTAATGGAATGTGGCAGGTGGCGCGGGGAGCCAAAAATGGTCAAAGCGGAAAGCTGGCAGGATGAGAGTAAAATGCATTGTTCAAAAGCCACCACAGACTTGATTTCCCTCAATTATCTCCCCTAATTACAAAACTATCAACTGTAATGTTTTATTTTGGAGTGGGTGGGTGAAGAATCATCATGATCAACTGAAGGAGCAGCCAGGATGTAGATAAAAAAGATGGGAAGTCACATTGTGGCTCCTGGCCATCTAACAGATGGTTTTATAAAAATGTTTGTAAGCCACCCAGAAAAGACAGTGTGGCTCTTAAATGTACAAGGCTTTCCTTATTTAGTATAATAAAAATAGAATTGCTCTGAATGTTAAACAGATAAAAGTCCATTATAGAATGAAGCTCTGTTGCTGGTTCTTCCCATATCTCCCATTTCTTGATCGTCCAGGTTTGAAGCCCGTACACACAGACACAGACACAGACACACACACTGCAGGGGTGGGTTCCTACCAGTTCGCACCTATTCGGTAGAACTGGTTCATCAAATCTACTCAACTGGTTAGAAGAGTTTCCACCAGTGGACCCGGAAAGCAGGCCACACCTATAGAAGAGGTTCCAAAATTTTTTGAAACCCACCACTGGTCCTTGGATATGATTATTCTACACTATCATGCTCATATTTATAAAACTCAGTGCCTCTGTGAAAGGTAAGGATGACTACTGCATTTGTGGTGCAATCAGAACATTGCGTGTGTTGCAGTTGTTTTAACGCAAACCAAAGATGCCTTTTAAAAAACAAGTTTCCATCCTATTCTTATGCATGCCAGTGCTGTGTGGGAGGTAATTTAAGGTGGTTCTGACAAGTGTCGTCGGCATCTTCATATCCGGTCACATGGGTGGCAAGCCACTCCCATTCATTCACATGGGCGGCAAGCCACTCCCACAAAGGAGGCCACACCCACAGAGTAGGTTCAAACAATTTTTGAAACCCACCACTGCACTCACTCCAGTTTTACAAAGGGAAAAACCACCATGATACATCACAATACGTCATGTGACATGGTTGAGGTTGATACCCATGCTACAGAGAGCCGAGGTGGTGCAGTGGTTAAATGCAGCACTTTTTGAAACCCACCACTGACACACACACACACACACACAATAACTGTCCAGAATACGTATGGGTAATCTTGAGATCACCCCTTATTCCAGACAGATTTCAGCAGCCCAAATCCTGCATCTGAGTACCTTTTTCAGTCACAATGTGTTTTTCTCTTCTTTAGACGTTAACGCTCACCGGATATCAGATGACAAACCAAGGTTTGATATACCTAATTATCAATGAGAGAG